>NC_045164.1:12595680-12630680 GCF_900700415.2 Clupea harengus
TGCATTTCATGCTCTGCAGTGCTACACTGGTGCAGCAGATCTTAGTGCAGTGCTGCTTGGGTGCTGCCTGTAGCGACGCTGCATTTATTAAATATTCATGCAGGAAATCTGTACAGAGATGCCGGCTGGGCTGAGAGAAACTGTGCAAGCAGGCAAATCAAACAGATGAGTTAAACAACACTGTGGCAGTAAGACAGTAAGGCTCTATGAGTGCTAATGTTGTGATGATATCTCTATATCCTTGTAGGGAGCATTGTTTTAAAAGTAGGTTTTTCTCCTAACCAGGATTTATCTGGGATCGTATCAATCTATATCAATTTATTTTAAATCTATTATATGATTATATAATGTCAGATAACATCTTAAGTATGTAAAAAAATCAGATAAATATATGTATTTTCCTAGGCATTAGCCTCTCTTTCTCTTGTGCAAAGAGAAATGGAAAGGAAATACTTTCTCATTCCTCCTAAGGGACAGCAGCACTTGATCTGATTTTAGGAATCATTTGCCCAGCATCTCCATTGAAGTGAGTGATTAAAGGAGGAGGAGGACGACGGTAGATAAATACATTACAGCCATACATGTGTGTGAGTGTGTTTATCAGTGTATGTCTGTGTGCGCATGGGAATCTGAGTGCATGTCTGTGTATATGTATTTGTGCACATTGGTGTGTGTGTGTGTGTGTGTGTGTGTGTGTGTGTGTGTGTGTGTGTGTGAGTGCATGTGTGTGTGTGTATACATGCATTTGTGTGTGTGTGTGGGTTTGTGCACATCTCTCTCTCTCTCTCTCTCTCTCTCTCTCTCTCTCTCTCTCTCTCTCTCTCCCTCTCTCTCTCTCTCTCTCTCTCTGTATGTGTATGTATGCTGTATCCATGTCCGTATTAGCTTGGGGGGTGGGATGGAGCTCTAGCATCTTTGACAGATATATGCAGAACCAGAAAACTGGGGGATTAGAATTACATAAAGAAATAAAAATCCTTAAATTATGTTTCTGCTAAAGCGAGATGGGGCTGCGAGTCCCTACTTATGGAATCTACAAGGTTTGGATGTTTAACTCCGGAATGAGATATTGATTTTATTCCTCTTCTGTCCCTTGGTTCACTTGTGGTTAAGGGTATTTTTCCATTTAAGGGGATACTCTCAGAATAAAACACATTTAGGTCATTCCCATCGACTCTAAACAGATGAACTGTCATGCTCCTTCTGCTTATGTGTGTGTGTGTGTGTGTGTGTGTGTGTGTGTGCGTGTGTGTGTGTGTGTGTGTGTCTTTAAGACTGAGTGAGAGCTTTAAATCATCAGTGCTGGGTAAGCCTATGCGTGTGATGGGCTGTCAGGCAGCAAGTGATTGCATGGTTATCAACACAAACCACACACAAACACACACACACACACACTATACAGACTATACGCACACACTAGGACAAAAGTACACACACATCCATTTTCGCACATGCACACACATTGCCACACACATTTATACAGATGGTAATAGGGCAATACACTCATGTATAAATAATGTTTCAATCCGTCAGAGTGTGTGACAGGGTTATTTTCTTCAGCGCCGAGGTGACTGGGTGTGAGCTAACCCATATTTATTCACCAACGCTTAAATCCATGTGCAGAGTTGGTCTCCAATCGCCTCATACCCAGAGACTGCTCTACACTCGCATGCAAAACCTCACACAGTTTATAGGGATTTAGTTACATTGGGAGGTGCTAATCATCTTAAAAATTCTGCATTTTGTCTGCTGGATA
Organism: Clupea harengus; assembly: GCF_900700415.2. Lineage (NCBI taxonomy): Eukaryota > Metazoa > Chordata > Actinopteri > Clupeiformes > Clupeidae > Clupea > Clupea harengus. The sequence continues at coordinate 12,597,437 of NC_045164.1, forward strand.
TTTGTCATGGTTGCATTGCATGGTAATATCCCAGTAATCATTTGAAGGCAGATTTTGTTTACAGTTGTGGGCATATCCATATATGTCCAGTGAAATCTCTCTCTCTCTCTCTCTCTCTCTCTCTCTCTCTCTCTCTCTCTCTCTCTCTCTCTCTCGCTGTCCCACGCCCCTTGTGGTCATGCAGGCAAATAGTGAGCAAACAGGGATCCACAAACATGCTTAAAAGACAACAAACCTATGCACCACATTGTGCAATACACTAAACCAATGTATGTTGCACTCCTCAAGCTAAGGGTCTTCATTTGTATTTTATAACAATCTCATGTTACTACTAATTCTAAGTTGTGTTGATATACCATAACAAGCCGATGTCACGTCCAATCAACTTTAATTGTAGCACTGTTATATCATTGCAGATAATGTAGCCCATGACATCTACCAGGACATTATAATTACAGTTATGTTGGTGTCATGACATAGGGTTTAGGCACAGTGCAAACATGTTGGCACATTTCTAAATGTAACATTCTGCGAGTGTTACCAAGCTGTGTTCTCATTTACACGTGCCCTAAGCAATTCAGAGCACACACCACAAAACACAAACAAACGAATGACAGACACCTGCTTGAGTCTGATAGTATAGTTGCACCTGAAATGAGCGAAGACTGGATTTTTTCAAACATCCTTTTCCATACACAAGCCTGAGCCTACTTTAAATGTATCATTGCATGTATTAGTTGGAATGTGACCTGTTTCAAGAGGGATGACGGGTTACTGAAAGTTTGCAGTGAGAATTTGATTGTGAATTGGAGGACACTTGCGACAGGATCAGAAGACTGAACAGCGTGTTTCTGGATTAATCTAACATCCTGTTTGTTCTCTTTCTCAATGGCACCGATGCATTGCTAGGTAATTGAGAGGTAATATAGAACAGGATAGGACGGGTAACATGCTGACTTTTTACTGGCCTTAACCTTGGGCACAACCGGCAGTAATACAACAGTAATGGGATCCCACTGCACTAATCACCCCCATGTTAACTGTATGAATGACCTTGATTCACCACACGGCAGATTTGATGTGGCGTCACACTGTGGCCACACCACGGTAGCTGCTGGGTTTTGTTAATAAGACATCAACAAAGTAGTCAGAAAAGGATGTTATTGCTTTAAAGTGGTCCAATGCTTATTGTTAATGGTCCAATACTTAGGGAGAGGATTTGTGCGAGGTTGTTTGTGTTGTTTTGAGCTGAACCGACAGTAGTGACGTTATTAATATTTCAGTGAGACCACACTACAGACACAGTTCAGTAAGGTGAGATCACAAACTCAAGCAAGTGTGAAAGACGGAACAGAAAAGTATAAACAGTGGCAACATCTACAGAGGTGGTGCTTATCACAAGATCTAAGGTTGTAGTCATGATCATCAATGTGACAACACACACACACACTGGATTTGAGTCTTCACGGTGGGTACAGGTGGGTTATCCATCCCGAGTGTCGTCTGATGGACAGGTCAGGGAGGGTGTCGGGGATAAGGTGTCTCCATAGTGAGGATACTCCCTGATGGATTGTCAGTCTCAGGGAAGCTGCCTGTCTACCTGATAGAAGCAATGAAATGGTAGTCACCTTGAGAGTTTGTGTGGTACTATACCCTACACAAGAGCAGGAGGCTTAGAGTTGGACAACTTCACATACGAACATCAAAAGTTCTTCAAATCTGTGTTTACAAAAATAAACTTTAGCAACTAGAAGTACTGCAGTAATATGTCAACAGGGAATATGTGCTGACATAGCATACTTCATCATGTTAGAAATATATATATTTCATAATGGTACATGTTTGTAAGGGTGTGCATTTAAAAAAGAAATGTAATAATTTGCATTGACATAGATAACATCAGACTAACTCTTGACACATTCAGTTGGACCTGTCTATGCCAAAAAGACAGCTTTGAGCCATGTAGCCATAGTGTGTCATAACTGTCTGGATTTAAGGATTAAGGATTTAAGATATATTTAATATTTAATACCTGCAGTAAGTTTGGAGGTGAATATGTATATAAATGTTCACATGCAGATGTTTTAAAACAGGAGTGAGAGGGTTTTATAGATCCAAACATGCCCATTTTATATGTTCATAACACTTTGATGACACTGTCTGGTTATTAAATATATCATATAAGTCATATATATATGTCGTATAATAAAATATTGTGTTATCTTTTGCTATAAATCCTTATACTCCTGTGTTAAAAGCAGGATTTATATGTGTAAATCTTTACACAATAGTACAGGCAGATCAGGTATTACAAAACCTTTGAAATATGAAGTCATTACACCTGATAAACACATATGTATATAATATGGGTTCTTGATTTAAGTATAGTATAATGTGTTGCAGAATGGGTTACTTCCCTCAAAATCACCATTCTCAACTGTGTCTTGAACTACCCCCCCCCCCCCCCCCCATACTCCGTCTCCTGACTGTTCTGTGTTTACGTTTGTTGACTTTGTAGTTGGCTGTGTTGTGTAAACTATCTCGCAGTGTGAGGTTTGGCTGCCTGAGAGAGCAAAGGCTTATTAGGCAGCTATCACGGTTGCAGTGATCCTCTTTGGTTCAGGATGCCTTTCTTTGATCCGTGCTTGGAGACAGATAGCCTTTGAAGGGGTCATCACAATGCTCTAAACCTTTGTTGGAGAGATTTCAAATGAAATATCAACCAGTGATGTTGTGTCAGAGGCAATTATTATGGTTACACACACACACACACACACACAAACCCTGCAGGTGTAAACACACACACACACGCACACACACATATGGAGAAATATGCTTCTTTGATTGGAAATAAAAAAACAAAATGAATATGGAAATCTGGAGTTTCTTCCTTCAATCATTGAAAATTTGTTCTCAGAAATCAGGATGGGAATATTGGTTTCAGATATACACTCCATCTTAATAAATGAGCAGTATGTATGATATGGTTTTTTATCAATATGATCGATGTGTGCAATGGACCTTGGATTGTAAGCATTGATCTCTCTATGATGTCCTGTCTACATGCACACATCAGGTGTGGAAACTAAGAGAGAGAGAGTGTTCAAAATGATAGTCCTCCCTATTGTTTAGCACAACATCGCACATTGCACAACACTTCCAGGAAACGCACCCCTCAGCAGTACTATTTTTTCTAAGATGGATGGAGTCGAGCAAAAGGGAGACTCTATAAAACTCTCTCCAGCATGCTCTAAAATATCTCGCCTATGACTGCCAGACACAGCAAGACGGATGTGGTGTTTTCAAAGTGCAATCTATTGACCATATTTACAGTAATTATTTACAGCCACACTAAGGGGTTTGGGAGAGGCCTGTAGACAGCAGAATGTAGACGGCAAATCAGCAAAAATCATCAGACTGCACCTGTTTATTGGATACATTCATTGTATTTCCCAAAAAAGCTAGCCTTCACTTCTTTACTCCAAAACATAGCGTAAAATGGCATGGAGGCTGTCATGATCCGGCCCAGTCCCTCCAGATCCCGATCCATGTTTTGTTTTCACTTCCAGTTTCACTGTGTTTTGCATGCCATGCTCCTTATACTCCACTCTGTGTTTGACCTGTTCTTCGTGGATCTGGCCTGCTCCACTGCCAGCGCACCTGTGGTTGATCTCCTCATCAGCGGCGGCACTTCAACTCAACCTTGAGGCTCCCTCAGCGCTAGGGATGAGAATCGAGAACCGGTTCTTTTTTAGAACCGGTTCCTAGTGAACCGATTGTTTGGAATCGTCAGCCAAATTCTTTAACGGTTCTGCTATCGGTCCTCTGTGGCGTTGCGCATGCGCAAACTTTTTTAGTTTCTTCTTCAGACTGCAGCAAACATGGCAACTAGGCAGAAGCGTTCTAAAGTTTGGCTCTATTTCACACGACAAAAATGACACCTACGCCACTTGTAACCTGTTTAAAAAGTCTATTTCGTCGAAGGGAGGAAATACAACAAATATGAATAAGCATTTGAACACACAGCATGGAATTAAATTACAGGAATGGCATGTCTTCGATGCATGCTCAGCTAACGTCGGCGCTTCATCTCTTTCTGTCCAAGGTAAACTCCTCAAAAGTGATCACAACCACTAACTGTGTGAAGCAATTTGCCTTTATTGTGTGTAGTCGATCAAGTTATCTTCTGTCCCTTCGTTTGAAGCATATATTTTAGCTCCGGCATTGGTCTCCCATTATTGATCACTTCACGTTTGGATTGAAAGTCCAGTTTTGAGAAATGTTTGATCGTAACGGTGTTAATTATCGGAGGGCGTGTGTTATCAGCAAACGTTCGCGTTATCGTGTTAACCCATTATTAAACTGAGCATATCGTCTTTTAATCCATTATTAAACTTAGCATATAGCTACGCTAGTTTAGCTATAGAATCTTCCATTTTCAGCCCCCTACATTGAGGCAGAGGTAGTGTTTGCCTCCCCTCTTAATGTGGCTTTATGTCAGCTCAGCAAATTCAGCGATTTTGTTAGTGCCATTTGTTTCATTGTGTAAACCAGCTTTCACTATATAAATAATCTCCATTTCCATCCAATTTAGCTGATAACGTTCAGTCAGACCGGTTCAGAGGCTGGTAGTCTGTCTGGGTCACAGGCTACAGCTAGCACGTCTTGTACACCTCTAGCCCATCCTTTCTTCGAGGCAGGGAAAAATAAAATGAGCGAGGAGAGGATCAACGAATGTCACCGAGCAGTGACTAAGTTTGTGGTGAAAGGTTTGCACCCTTTTACTACGGTAGATGTCCCAGATTTTCGGTAGGTTAATTTCTAGGAACATGTTTAAATTAAACAGAATACATTTTAATTAAGTTATGTAAGTTTTATTTTAAGTTCAAGAGGAATATGTATAAATGTTTTTTTTTTTTTAAATGTGTATGTATACATACTGTATATGGTGTGTGCAGCATTATAGAAAATTATATAAAAGAAAATGAATGTAAATAAACCCGTTTGTGCTCTTTTTTTCACCCCTTGCCCAATAAGAATCGATAAAATAATCGATAAGGAATCGAATCGATAAGCAGGAATCGATAAGGCATCGGAATCGTTAAAATCTTATCAATTCTCATCCCTACTCAGCGCTGAGTCCTCACGCCTTCGGCTTTGAGCTTTTTTGCTGGTTTTGAACTCAGACAGATTTATTCTTAGATCCCTTTGTTTTTGGAACTGCTCTTTCTCTTTCTCTCTCTCTCGTGTCTTTTGGACTATGTATCACTGCCTGCGCTCTCTCTCTCTCTCTCTCTCTCTCGCTCTCTCTCTCTCTCTCTCTCTCTCGTGTCTTTTGGACTATGTATCACTGCCTGGTCTGTGAGTATTGGTTTGTACTGGTATTGTCTTCATCTGGTTAAACCTTTTGGATCTCAGGTTTTTGTGCTCCTCGTTATGTCTATGAGGATTTTGAACACTTGCTGAAACAATTTTTTGTGTAGCTGTCTTTGCGAGAGACTCATTAAATACCGTTTACAATCTTCGCCTCTGTGTCTGTTTCTGGGTCCACACTCACATCCCTGACCTAATCGGCCCTGGCCATGGCTGTGTCCAATCTAAACGTCTTCTGTCCTGTCTACAACTTGTCTGCAGACTATATGTGTCTCTCTTTTGAAAATCAGCATCTTTGAAGATGTGGCTGGTTGATTGATTGATTGATTGATTGGGTTCAACAAGAAGGCAGGAAACAACGATATTTCATAATGGATTTACATGCCCAAGGAGCAATCAACAGCAGAATAAAAGTGCAATCTTCAAAACACAACCCTATTCTCTCTATCTCTATCTCTGTGTGTGTGTGTGTGTTTGTGAATGTGTGTGTGTGTGTGTGTGTGTGTGTTTGTGTTTGTGAATGTGGTGGTCATTTCCATGCCTCAGTGACTTTAATAAAAGCCCAAATGGAACTGTCTGGTAGTGGCTTTCCTGCCAGGTTTACAATAGTCTACAGCTGCCCTGCAGTGGTTCATTCTCACCAGGCAAAACCAGGTGGACATGCTTTATCTCATCCATCTCAATGGCCTTACCCATACAGTACTTTATTGCTTGGTCATATATTTTGATACCAATCTAAACCCGCTTGCTCTGTATCTCTAGTAACTGCATATGTCTGATGCCTCTATTCTCCTGCACAGACACTCAGACGACAGAGCTCATATAGCAACATAAATCAGGGTGTGTGTGTGTGTGTGTGTGTGTGGCTGAGTGTGTAGTGCAAACTTTGCTCAGCTTTTTCTGTACGTGCATTTACGCACACACACACATATGCAGACATGCACATACCTAGATTCACACCACAGGCACAGACACACACACACACACAATTTGAAATGAGGGAGCTGAAGGTCACCTTTGTCTGTCTGTGCTTGCTGTAACCAGAGGAAGTCAAGTGTCAGAGATTCCCTGGGAGATTGTGCATGCTAATGGAGGAGTGGTTCACTCATGAGGGCAGGAGACTGGGGTTAGAGAGGAGAGGAGAGGGGAGGAACATGGGGGAGGAGAGGAAAGGAGATGAGTGGAGTAGAGTAATGGAATGGAGGAGAGAGAAAAGACAGGAAGGTAGAAAAGGAAAGAGGAGAGGAAAGGAGATGAGTGGAGAAGAGGAATGGAATGGAGAGAGAAAAGAGAGGAAGGTAAAAAAGGAGAAAGGAAAGGAGAGAAAATGAACGGAATGAGGATGAATGGAGAGAGGACAGTTGCAGTGAGGGGGCAGAAAAGAGAGGAGGAGAGGAGAGTCATGGAGAGAAGAGAAGAGTAGTGCAGGTGAGGGAGTAGGGAAGAGGAGACTGCAGGAGCTAAATGGAACAGACATGCTGGGAGAGATCAGCGGAGGAGGTTAATTGAAAGGAGCAAAGAGAAAAAATCTTCAGAGGCCCTTTCATTTCATCCATCCAAGGGTAAAGATGTGAGAACATTAAACGTGAGGACATCAACATTTTATTGAATAGCCCATCCAGAGCTGCCCTAATGTACACTGCTCCAGGAGAAGATGTCCTCTCCTCTTACCACCACCTCCTCATGACTGCCTTTAATGGAGTTGGACAGTCAGTCTGTTTGTTGCTGAGTTGCGCTAAAGTTGCTACGGTCATAGGACTGACCAAATCTATTTCTTCACATCCAAAGTTTCTTTGGACAAAAAGCCACTGCTAAAAGGACTATCAGCAAGAGGGCTGAGAAGGCATACAGTAGTAATTCCAAGCCTGTCAGGTCTGAGCTTCAGTGAATGGAAGGTGCCCGCATGGTCTGTCTAGACACAAAATTGCCATCTGAGTCACATTATGATGTTTCCAATAGAAAAAGAAGGGAGTGGGAGAGGGGGAGAGGGGGAAAGCAAAACAGAAGAATGGAAGATGGGGTGCTATGAAAGAGTGAGGGAATATGACGGGGGGAAAGAGCACAGGAGAAAAGAGGGATAAATGACCCTCAGAAAAAACAGAGATAAAGGGGTGATAACAGGGCAGAGAGAAGGAGAAGAGAGGAGAAGAATGGAGAGAAGGAGAAGAATGGAGAAGAATGGAGAGAAGGAGAAGAGAGGAGAAAGGAGAGGACAGAGAGGAGGGGAGGGGAGGGGAGGGGAGGGCTGATCTCTGTAGGCAGATGGTGAGGGACTCTGGGCCGGCTCCTGCTACTATCCTGACTGGATGTGAGGCAGATGAGCAGGTGCTGTAAGCGGAGTTACAGCCTTTACTCCAGCTTAATTACTGAATACAAACACACACACACACACACACACACACATGCGCGCACACACACATGCGCGCACACACACACACACACACACACACACACACACACACATGCACACACACACACACACACACACACACACACACACACACACACTCACTCAGTCAGTCACTCATACACACACACACACTCACTCAAGCAAACATACTCACACCAATGCACAAAAACACACATAGATATAAACCCACATTTCCACATAACATAACCATAACCCCATTTCACATGCCGCCCACCCTCCCCCACAGACCTCACTGCCAATGTCTAACTACAACCCATTTGTTGCCCTTGCAGTGTGTGTGTGTGTGTGTGTGTGTGTGTGTGTGTGTGTGTGTGTTTACTTGGCAGGTCTTATGTGTCTGTGTTGTCGCATACACAGTATCTATGCTCATTTAGTCCAAACAGCAATGACAACTCATATCAGGGTCCAGCTGACATTTACCAGAGCACTTATCATTTCATTAGAGAGAAGCACATCGGCGACACATGAGCCGCAATGTCAGTGAATAATTCACCTCAGACAAGCTGACGGGCAAATAGTACAAGCATGAAAAATGCATTACAGGCAAAGCTTAATCACACAAGCACACATTCACAAATAAACACATGCATGCAGACATCCTCACTCACATGTGCGCAAACACACACACACACACACACACACACACTCAGAATATATGCATGCCTGTGATCAAAGACGAACAGGAACATCCTGTGTCAAAACAGTTTAGTCTCAGCAGGGATCATTATCAAACACTCACACACACACACACACACACACACAGACACACACACACACACACACACACACACACACACACACACACACACACACACACACACACACACACACACACACACAGGAACTAGACATCAATGGGTCATGACACAGACATCTGCATTCTCTTTACACATTCCACAGCTGTTAAATTAGATCAAAGGGGGGGCAATCAGGAGAAGAAGAATATAAAAAATGCACTGAATAATGCAAAAAACGACACTCTCTCTAATCTATCCCACTCATTTTCTTAAATATTGGAAACAAGCTGAACTATTGAGCAGGTATGTAATAAATGTAACAAAAAAAAGTTTATTTGGATAGTCCGTCCATCTGCAACTATAGTATTTTGTCATTGTAATTCTGTCACACATTATATTTTGTCATTGTAATAGTTTGTTACAAAATTGTATTTAGCATGTTATTGAATGGCTATTATTATGTTATTGTATTGTATCATTGCATTATTGTATTTTAGTGATGTTAGTCTCAGTAGGTTAGTTTAAACCTCACCTCAGCCCAGCTCTCCGGTTCATCCTCATGTGTGTCTGACATGCTTCAGGCGTAGCAGTGAAGCTCTATCAGAGCACTCAGGTGACCCCTGACCCCGGACAGAGACACCACCGGGACACATGGTGCTCTCTGTGTGCAGCTGGAACACACATATGTCACACATAAGTCAGACGTAAGTCACCCACCCGCACGTCACAGATGAGCTCTTGCGCCGTCACGCACGGTCAAACAGCACGCCGGGGCAGATGGGAGTTAATTTCCTCCGTGTGGCAGTTAGGGACAGGGGTCTGTCTCTCGTAATGGATGGATGGATGCTTAGGCATGCAGAGGAGCGCACATGTATACACACTCACACTCACACACACACACACACACACACACACACACACACACACACACACACACACATGTGGGTATCTGAAGACATTCAGTATGCAAACATGTTAGCATATGGGCACATAGATACTGCACACACATCCACATATACACACCATGCACACACAAACACAAACACAGTCACTCACTCATATATTTATGTTTGCACATTAGCGTAAGCGTGAGCACGCGCACACTCACACTCACACTCACACTCACACTCACACACACTCACACTCACACTCACACTCACACTCACACTCACACCCACACTCACACACACATACAGACAGATTTCTTTTGCATTGTACTGAAAGTTTCGTTCTGCCTGAGCACACATTAGCAGACCTCAGGTTTCACTGTAGACTTCTATGATTTACAGGTTTTATTTGTCTTCAGCTCAATCTCATTCTCTCTCTCTCTCCCCTGTCCTCTCTCTAAGACAAAAACAGTTAAAGACTGGAGGGGAATGGAATCATCATTGAAGCTCTGTGTGCACACACATACGTGTGTGTGTGTGTGGGAGTGTGTTTAAGAAAGTGAGAGAGTGTGTGTGTGTTTCATAGGATTACTGTTTGTTCATGGAGATACCTCAGCGCAGTTTTATATTTTGCTAAAGTGATAGTGTGCTGAAAGGCCTATCTGACCTGACAAGCAGAAATGGTGCAACCCACCACGTGTGGAACTCCATAGAAAATACAATGCAAATGCTCTTTTGATGCTTAAACGCAAGAATTACAATGTATTTGAAAAGCCTGCATAAAGTTTGATGACATTTGCCAATTTTGTGTGGAAAGAACTCCTCGGTTGGTTACCAAAGGCGAATAGGCAGGCTTTACCGTGACACGAGAGAAACGCATCTGCTTTGTTTCTGGGTCCTCTCTGCTCTGATCACAGAGTATATGTGATTCTGGCCCTAGGGCTGTCAAAGCTCAAATATGTAATTCATATTTTATTAGTTGACCCAGCATGTGGATTCAGAGGTACAGTTTTAGTCCATCCCAGGCTGCCCATATTTGGAGCGCGCACCACACCTTTAGGCTCAGTCTGTCAGAAGCTAGCAAAAAGGCTAACAAAATGCTCCTAGCATCCTAAAGTACTTCTGTCATTAGCATAATTATGCACAGATTCAGTCTTTGGTTGGTGTTCCATGCAGGCTTATTCTTGTTCTATTCTTTTTTACCAATAGACGTTTTAATTCTCATAGTTGCATGTCTTAATATTGATTGCTAAACAGAGGCCCCAATAACATGAACAGTGGAAAAGGTTTTTATTTCATATAAATAATGAGCATCAGTACTGTAATCAATAACAACTGACTACACAAAGCAAATCAATTTATTGCAAGAAAATGTTCAATTCATTAATCAGTTGACAGTCTCCTGTTTTGGAGTTAACTAGACACAAACACAATTGCTAATGTCTGATGTGATTAGGAATGCAATCATTGCTTTTGTATTCTAAGCACTCTCTCTTTCCCTTTGTGTATGAGTGTGTGTGTTGTTGTAGTGTGTATGTGTAAACTCCCTTTGCGTAAATAGCCTCACATAACTCACAGTTAGTCGATGTGTTTATGGTTTTGTTTGTGTGTTTGTTTTCCGAGGTCAAGACCTAAAAGGATGGAGTTGTTTGGATGTGTGGAAACAGCGGATGAAATGTTGGATGAGTGCATCCTAGTATGTTTACAGTTTTCATGCTTATTTAAATGAGTTAAACACACACAGCAGCAGTAGCAGCAGCAGTCTGCATACAATGGTCATTAGTTTTGTACAAACTGAGTGTGTGGGTGTATGCATGTATGTATGTGGTTTGTGTGTGTGTGTGTGTGTGTGTGTGTGTGTGTGTGTGTGTGTGTGTGTGTGTGTGTGTGCCTGTGTGTACATTTGCAATGTTGGTGTTTTGTGTAATCTGTTTTGTGAGGTTAAAGTTGGGAACCGTAGTGGCATGCAGCGGGGCAGTGTGGAGCCATGTGCAGACCCATGAGCACACAGCATGGCAGGAGCCCTGGGCACCGAGCAAGCTGTGCAAGAGAGAGAGAGAGAGAGGAGAGGCCATGGAAGCATGTTACTGTCACACACACACACACACACACACACATACACACACACACACGTAAGCACACACACACACGCACACACACACACACATGTAAGCGCACACACACACGTAAGCACACACACACACGTAAGCACACGCACACACACATGCACACGCACACATTATGTTCAAGCTCACACACTACCACAAATAATTAAGTCTTGGGTGGATGTTTTTGTGTTTGTGTATTAGTAGTCTTGCAATCCATGTGTGTCAGTGTGTATGTTTGCGAGTATTTGTAGACACACATTTGCAGATGTGTGTGCATAATTGGTTCTGTGTCTGTGTGTATGTGTGTGCTTCTGTGCATGTTTCTGTTTTGTTGTGTAAGTCTTCAGTCTTCTATATGTGTATGTGTACATGTTTGGCATTGAGTGTGTGTGTGTGTGTGTGTGTGTGTGCGCGTGTGTGTTTGTGTCTGTGTGTGCCCTACTCCTCCAATGTTTGTGAACTCCATGGCAGAGGCAAGGCGAGGGAACCGTGACGAGTGTCAGTGAATGAGGCCTGCAGATGTAAATGTCCTCTGACACGCAGAGACTGATTCGGGTGCCTCAGGCGTGACCTCCGACGTCACGACTTACACAAACAGCACCGCCTTTGGTGGTCACCGAAGACATTACGTAAAAAAACGAAAAATCAAAATTTCCCCCAATTTGCTGTGTGGTTCATGTCTGTGCTATATGCTTTTGTGATTCTGTGTGTGTGTGTGTGTGTGTGTGTGTGTGTGTGTTTTAGTGCACACTGCTCCCATCACAGTGATTCACACACCATTGTTTGTACTGTAGCCTAAGGTTCAGAGCTGGATTTGACAAGTGATGTCAATCACACACATACACACAGAGAGAGAGAGAAAGAAAGAGATAAGGAGAGAGAGGCTGACAGAAAGAAAGAAAGAAAGAAAGAAAGAGGGCTTTCAGACAACTGACCCATACATTTTCTTTTGCTCCATGAGATGTTTTGGGAAATGGGTCGTCCAGGCAGTCATGGGTGCTCTGAGATTATTATGGGCTGCCTGCTGGATGTTAAACACCTCATAATGGCTCCAACAAGCTGTGGGATCATGGGAATTCATTGCCCAGTTGCAAAAGGGTTTGTAGCTTTTAACCAAAACATTTCTAGTTAACAATTACTCAAATGAATGAGTTAAAGCAATATTAAGTACCTACCTTTACAAACATCCTCAAATTCATTGTGATAGTATATTTCATGTAAGGGGCAAATAAATACACTTGTCATTCCCAGTAGCCACTCTTTATTGTGTTTGGGTTCCGAAACCTTGTAAAAACGTAAGAAGAGCCTTTACCGCATGCCAAATATGTCACAAACGCTTCAGCCTGTGTCAGCATCAGCCGTGTCTTTATTGGTGTTTGCCAGGCAAATCTGACGGCAGTTCGCTAGTTCTAGACAAAACTCTTTCCTTGTTAAGTTATAGTATTCCACATCAATGAATTAAGCGCATGTCTGAAACCTTTTGCATGTGTCCTTACCCTCACTTCCTCTTTTAAGATCAACCAATCAAAGGCAGCGTTTCTGACCGCTGAAGGGCCAGTCACAGACTCTGAGCTTCTCAGTGCCTCTGTTTGGTTAAAGGCTGAAGGCTTACTGACAAACTTCAGAGGGAAATATCCCTTCAATGTTGCCAAGGCTACTTCAAATAGAGCACCTCATATAAGTGTCAAGTGAGCCCTGTCCACATTAAAGAATGTTTCTGGGCACATTTCATATGAACAAAGAATACACATCCTGTGTACTAAAGTAAGTGTGTGAATGTACCTCATATCATTGAGATCAATGGCTTCATTCCTCATTGAAGAGACTCGTTGGCATATAAACACACACACACGCACACACCTTTCACTGAGCGTGGCTAAACCTGAACTAAGCTCTGGGTTTGATATCGATGGAGAGGTGGCTGATGGGGGGCAGGGGTGCCACCGTAGCCAAGGAAATAAATGTGGTCTGCCAGAACGTTCCGTCATTGACATTCCACACAGCTCCCTCTGCAGCACATCTTAAGCAGGGCTGTAAAATTGCCCCTTTCATCTGGCTAGATGTGTGTGTGTGAGTGTGTATGTGTGTATGTGTGTGTGCACATGAGTGAGTGGAACCACCAACTAACTGGTGGATACCTGTGTGTGTGTGTGTATGTGTGTGTGTGTGTGTGTGTGTGTGTGTGTGTGTGTGTGTGTGTGTGTGTTGTGTGTGTGTGTGTGTGTGTGTGTTACTTTAAAACAAGTAATTTCCTGCTGCCATAAGAGATGATGTTGAGGATCAGGGCATGTGGATGTGGAGCTACATCAGAAAGACATGAGATTTACACCTGCAGACATGCATGAGAAAACACACACACACACACACAACAACATAGATGGATAAATCAATAGAGAGTGAGAGAGATCTCTTTCATTATGCTGAGCTTATTGCTACAATCAGTGAGGTGCATGGTCCACTGGCCTCATTGGGAAACAGGAGGATGTGATTGGGGATTGGAGGGCGGAGGAGGAGGTCAGGGTTCTAGTACAGGCCAGTGGGGGATGATGGTGTTCAGTGGAAGGACACATGCAGATGAGGGAGGCGCAGGAGTAGCAGGTTGGCTCCATCTGAGGGTGGAGAGAAGGAGTTATTGGACTTACAAATAGGGGTCAAACTTTGGGGAAGGACAAATCTGAGCAATTTGAAGGGAGGGTGAACAGTGAATTGGCACACCGGTGAATCGATTTGCCCACAACAGGGAGGTTCCATGATGTAGTTCCTATCCAGGTCGATATATGTGTGTGTGTGTGTGTGTGTGTGCACCAGTGTAAATGTGTGTGAGTGAGAGCGAGGGTGAACCATAGAGTGTTATTAACAAGTAAGGATGTGTGCATGTGCCTGTGTGTGTGTATGTCTGTGTGTGTGTGAGGCGACAGTGGTACAGGAGGTAGAGAAGTCGTTTAGTAATCAGAAGGTTGCTAGTTCGATTCCCTGTCGAAGCGTCCTTGAGCAAGACACTGAACCCCTAATTGCTCCTGATGTGCATTGTGCCATCAGTGTAAAATGTAAAATGTGTATAGATTGTAAGTCGCTTTGGATAAAAGCGTCCGCTAAATGACTAAATGTAAATGTGAGAGAGAGACGGAGAAATATCAGAAGCAAAAGAAGTAATTTGCATGAGCAGGGATTAGCTAAATGTACATCAACCATTGCCCAAGTGCGAGCCCACATAATCTTAATACACCAACCATGTACAACCAGGAGCGCTTCAACATGAAAGTGCATCCACAGAAATGCAGCTGTCATTCCCAGCCGCTATAATGAGGAGTGTGTGGTCTTTTCTCTTCTCTCTGCGGGGACTCCAGCGCTCTGGAGGAAGGCTGCCAGACAGCGGCTCAGGCAGGGGCCTCTCTTAGACCCCATGCAGACGGACTCTAGTTTGTCTGAACCCGGGTTCATTTTTCACACCTATTTCACACCTACCCACTTTTTACATCGCGTGCACATGAACCCAGTGAATCCGATTGACTCAGCTGTAGTACATCCCCCACGCCTGTTGGTGGCGCTTTGGTGCTACAGACAACTGAAGAAAACGGAGAAGAAGACAGGAGCATGTGTCGGTAGGAAAACTGTATGATCAGGGAAAGTGTATTAAAACCGGATGTCGTCACTTTAAGCCGGTCTCTGGTTGGATAAAGCTTTTCAGCAGAAATGGACAAGGACCTTTGATTTATTCTGTAGGAACCATGCCGATGCCTGACTTTTAATATTGTGTGACGTTGTTGAAGTTCAAGTTCAACATTAATAGCGATGGAATTACCCTTGTGTCGTGTAATCGCTAGCGGTAAATAAACGTTAATAACTTGAATGACTGATTAAGGATATATGTTACACATCACAAACACATGTAATCGATGGGTTTTGGGGGAAATTAGGTAATTGGTTAGCTTAAATTGCAGTATCTTAGGCGAGCTAATTGACCTGGCTAGCTATAGCGGAATTAACAGTGCTAGCTTTGTGTTTGGTCATATAGCTTCGTAAAAGTTCGGTTAACAAGTCACTTGTGTGTTTAGTTGTATGACTTCGTAAAAGTTCGGTTAACAAGTCAATTGAGCATTAAGCCACCTGACTATAATGGGTCTATTCATATTAGCATGCTAACGTTAGACTTATTAGCAGCGAGGCTAGCTAGCTACTATGTGTTCCAATAGAGTGTTGGTCTAAGCGTTAGCTTCAGTTAAGTCCTACAATAGGACAATACTCTGCAACATTCGTGTACCACATGGACAACTAACCGAGTCAATGTAGACATAGGTTAACAAGTCACCTGTGTGTTTAGTTGTATGACTTCGTAAAAGTTCGGTTAACAAGTCAATTGAGCATTAAGCCACCTGACTATAATGGGTCTATTCATATTAGCATGCTAACGTTAGACTTATTAGCAGCGAGGCTAGCTAGCTACTATGTGTTCCAATGGATTGTTGGTCTAAGCGTTAGCTTCAGTTAAGACCTACGTGTACCACATGAACAACTAAACGAGTCAATGTAGACATATAAAAAGTTGTGTAGATAGCTTTATTCACATAAGCCGTATAACTTCACAAAAATAATAATAATTTAAAGAAAACCGATCGTTTGCATGCCAGGCGATCAACACAACTTCTCAACTAAAAAGTAAAGGTCCTTGTCCATTTCTGCTGAAAAGCTTTATCCAACCAGAGACCGGCTTAAAGTGACGACATCCGGTTTTAATACACTTTCCCTGATCATACAGTTTTCCTACCGACAGCATGCTATCAAAATAACATATGACAGTAGTTGAGCTCCAACTAGCAACGTTTAGCTTAGCCGCATAGCCTACATTTAATCTGCACAGTAACACATTATGGTGGTTTATAAAATCAGTGGTAAGAGCAGACTGTAGGTTAAGCGAAAAATAATTATATTTGTTATTGATAATAAAGAGTTTAGAACAGTGCAACAAAGCAATGTGCAACATGACATGTCTGAGTTGTTTAAATGCCTGTGCTTTATGGAGATGCTGAGCTTGAGCAGGAGAGACCACAATGCAAGTGCTATGGATCCTGAATGTTTCATGGTTTACAATTGCTTCCAATTTCATGGTTTTATTACTAACAACAAATGTAGGCTATTGTTGAGGGCTTTGTCCTTCACGTACTGTAGGCTACCTCTGAAGTAACGTTAACGCTAGCTAGTAGCTATCGCTATCGTTGTCTGACAGGACTAAAGCTAACGTAACATTCATCTGTTTTGAAACTTCCGTCTATAATAAAAAATCTTTTCACGTCAGATTTGCTCATATAGGCTATTGCTGACACTTTTAAAAACTGTTTTTTGAAAAATGGTCTGATGCAAATAGATTAAACAGTGATAGATTAAAGTGTGGCTTGTTAATGTCATCCCTTTCCTAACAACAGATAGATAGATACATTTGTATTAATCCCGTTAGGGAAATTCACGTGGAAAAGGAGCAAGGTAATAGGAAGAATATATTTTTTTTAAACTGGAGAGCTGTTATAACTGGCTGCCAAACTCACTGCGCCATGGCAAACTATTCAGTTATTAAATAATGCCGGTTGTGTCCGTTGTTCTGGCTGGTCTAATGATGCGATCACGTGGGGCAATCCGATTAGGTATGCGGATAGCGTGCAGACGAACACCAACAGCAATCGGATTCGGAGGTTACTCACTTTGGACCCCCGATTCGAGGGAGTGCGGATACAGTGTGCGGATACAGTGCGTTCGTCTGCACGATAGGGCTATCCGGACTCGGGGTTCACCGGGTTCAGACAAACTAGAGTCCGTCTGCATGGCCTCTTACTGGGAGCTCCAGGGAGGAGCAGGACAAAGAGGCGACGATCAAGCTTCTCTACTGTACCCGGGGGGGGGGGATAGGCAGGGATAGGATAGAGGCAAGGGGGGAAGGTTGAGAGAGAGAAAGAGGGAGAGAGAGGAAGAGATAGGGGCTGTACAGAGAGGGAAATGAGGGGAGAAACTGGGTGAAGAGGGGCTTAACTGTGAGAGATGGAGAGAGGGAGAGGAAGAGAGAGGGAGTATGGGGAAGGGGAGAGGAGAGGAGGTACTTGGAGAGAGAGCGCGTGCGCGCGCGAGAGAGAGAGAGAGAAACGGGGTGGGGGCACTGTATGGAGAGAAGAAGAGGAAGAGAGAAGATGTATGGGGAGATGGGAGAGGGGCCACACAGAGACAGAGAGAGAGACCCACACACGGTGAGGGAGAAGGGCTGTGTAGAGAGAGATGGAGTGAGGGAGAGAGGGGGGGGGGGCTACATGCTGCTGCTGTTCTGGAGATCCTCAGGCACTGATCAGAGACCACTCATATTTACTGAGAGAGAGACCGAGAGGGGAGGGGGTCCAGATGGACCTGGATGATCATTAGGGGTGAGTGGAAAGGATAAATGAACAAAGGTGTTAAAGTGGTGGACAGAGAAAGAAAGAGAGAGAGAGAGATGGAGGGAGAGAGTGGGCAGAGAGTGAATGAGATAATGAGGTATTGATTTTGTGAACGCTTGACTTGCATAACGAAGAGAAATCACAACATGAGTCTTCAGCTCAGCTAAGCAGGAGCCCATTCATCCACACTTTGTAATCTCACCTCACCTACAGTAGACACACACACACACACACACACACACAGGAGAGCAAGAAATAGGAGTACAGGAAAGACAGAACACATCTATTGAAACGATTTAGAGCATCATTAACAAACACACACACACACACACACACACACACACACACACACAGAGACACACACACACAGACACACACAAACATACACACACATACACACACACACAGACAGATATGTGTAATATGTATTCTGTTAGAGGAAATGGGGAGGTGAGGATAGGAAGATTGACAGATAGGACTCATCTGATGAAAAAGAAAATATAATGCTTCACTAACACATACACTTTCTCTCTCTCTCTCACACACACACACACACACACACACACACACACACACACAGACACACACACACACACACACACACACACACACACAGACACACACACACACACACACACACACACACACACACACACACACACACACACACACACACACACACACACACACATACACACACACACACACCACACTCAGGGACCCCCGGAAAAGGCCAGAGGGCTAACAGCTCCTGATATCAGTGATATATTGCAGGTGAGGAGATGCTGGGATGCAGGTACACAGGTACAGTGCACACACACACACACACACACACACACACACACACACACACACACACACACACACACACCATAACATCCCGTCAGACCCAAATGCCATTTACACTATCACACATACACCATTCTGATATTGTGTTATGATTCCAGCCCATAGCCTGTAATATCCACACCTATTGAAACCCACACATAAAGCATCTGAACCTCCTCTGAGGAGTGCTTTATTTTTGGCTGACTGTAACACTCACAGCAACCCCAGACCCTCCCAGCCCCCACCAACTCTAACCCCCCTTCACTCCCAACCATCAGCGCCCATTACCACCTCCCCTGTCGTCAAGGTGACCCCGTTGTTAAGTCAGGTGCTGCGGGATGTGAAGGCTCGGCAACGGAGCCGGCGCTCTTCAAGGCGAGAGCAATCGCTCCCCGTCAGGATCCACTAAGAACCCTGCCACGGCCCAGCTCCACACTGTCACCCAGATTTACCATGATGAATGGGATCAGTACAAGCTACCGCAGAGAGAGGGGGGGGAGGAGGAGGGGAGAGAGTGCTGGGATGGAAGGAGACGGGGGGAGTGAAAAGGATGGAAGGAGGGGTAGAGAGATGGGGGTGGATAGTGAGGGAGAGAGAGGGCGAGATGGAAGGAGAAAAGGGATGGAGGGAGCGAGAGAGTGGAGTAAGTAGGTGGAGGAGTGGAGAGGAAATCGTAAATTGGAAGAGGGTCATCAGAGAGGAAAGGTACAATGAATTGCAGAGCGGAAGGAGAGGAGAGGATGAAAAGGAGCAAGAAGAGGAGGAAAGGAGGGGCTGTGAGTGAAGTGGAGAAGATGGGAGGAGAGGGATGGAGGAGGATGAGGAGGGGAAAGGAGAAGAGGGGAGACCTTTAATAAGAGGCTAAACTCTCCTTCTTAGAGGGCAACTCACTCCACCCAACACTCACAATGTATCACTGGATTGCCTTTGTTACCAAGCTGTCACTCTGTCCCTGCACCCCCCCCCCCCCCCCCCCCCACAGCCATACACTTTTTCTTACCGTGTTTAAAGGCAGAGAGAGAACATGGAGAGGAAGCTGGCGAATGCTCCAGACTTTAAAAGCTGTCAGCTGTCAGGCTTCCAGAGGTTTGAAAGCTCTCATAAATCACAGTGGCTAGCTGTGATCGGCTGCCCAGGGCGTCGGCATGCCCAGCCGGGGCCACGGAAGTAGGATAAGCCAGCCAGCCCGTCCCGGCATCAGTTCAGTCAGTGGAGAGAGGGAGGGAGAGAGGGAGGAGGAAGAACAAGAAACAAGAGACAGAGCGATGGATAAAAGATCATGTCCCATCGCCACAACTTCACTCAGGGCAAGAGCTCTCTGTTTCTGCTGGGATCATCCGGTTGAGGTTCAACGCGCCTGATAGGTTTTCCAGTTTAATTCATGATGTGATTAATGATGCAGGCGTTACACAACCCACCATCACGGTCAGGGGCCGGACAGACGGCCTCTGGGTTGGACTCCAGTGTTTGGGAAGCGAGAGAATCGGATGGGGGCTGGAAAAGGAAGAGAGGTGAGGAGAGGAGAGAGAATCAGCGTAGAGAGGAAGAGTGGGGAGGGGAGGAGAGGAGAGGAGAGAGAAGTTGAGGAAAGGACGGTGGAGGGGATGAGGAAAGGTGAGAGGAGAGGAGAGGAGAGAAGCAGAGAAGGCTGTAGGAGAAGATATCTGAGGGAGGTAGCCTTGGAGTTTGGGATGTTCATTATGTTTTCTCCACGCTTTGACAATTCCATGTTATGACTTGTTCTATAGAAAACGACAGAGGGATGAGAAGGAGATGAAGATGGAGAAAGATTAAGGAAAGGAAGGAAAACTGAGAAAGAATGAACAGTGGCATCTCCATTCCAGCCTCCTCCAAAAACGGTTGCCTAATATGCACCTGTCAGACAACACAAAATGTAATGCTTTAAAGAAATGACCACAATACTAGTCTGGATAAATCCCACAGCAAAAGCCCTCCTAAGAGCTCCATTAGCCTGCCTTGTCCCTGAAGCCATCGGTGAAGAGTCCAATGCAGCCCTGAATGCAGAGCTGAAGACAATTTAATTAGTTTTGACTGATAACTGAGAGACGCCGAGTGTGTTTCTGTCTCCTTAAATTGCAAATTAACAAATTGAAAAGATTTACCCAGGTATTGAATCGAATCTCAACTACTCGTAGTGCCTGAGAAACCAAAACACTGAGCGGCACAACAGAGATGGGATTGTACTCAAAATCAACTTAATTGTAGTTTTTCTCTGCCGGATCTATATGAAGGGTTTGTTTATGTTGAAGTAGATTCAGTCTGAAGTGGAGTTCTGTCAACAGTGGTTTGGTGTAATTACTGTAAAATAACTGTTTGCTGTGCTGTATTCTGTGGTCATGTTATATAACGGATAACATACAGCTACAAGACCGCCACAGTAAGTGAGAACTTTCTCAAGTTCTAAGAATAACCTGGAATAACCTTGGGCAATGGGAGACAGATCAAGGGAGAAGTTTTAGTTGGAGAGGGCTGAAAAAAGGGGAAGGGAGAGAGGGTGGAAAACCTGTGAAAAAACATCACTACCAACACTGCAACATGAGAAATGTCTGTCTTTATATACACTACATGCTGATATTCATTTGATGAGGATATATATAGCATGGGGGGGATATTGGAAATCCCTTCTGGTTCATTTTGGAGATGGTTCATTTTAGGTCGTATTTGCACCTATTCTGCTAAATCTGCCCCATATGGTGCAATTTCCTTTTTGTATCAACTGCATCTGTGCATGTGTGTGTGTCGTGCTCTCTCTCTCTGTGTGTGTGTGTGTGTCTCTTGCTCTCTCTGTGTGTGTGTTTCTTGCTCTCTCTCTCTCTCTCTCTCTCTCTCTCTGTGTGTGTACTGTAATTTCGGCTTCAGTCAGGAGTTTGAGCTTTGTCACGCAAAAAGTCTGACTCAGCATAATTCACCTTCTGCTACCTCTTCTGCTTCCATCGTCATCACACATACCTACACACAAACACACACACACATGCACACACACACAATATCACGCCCCCTACTCATCCAAAGCTTAATTACATCCTGCTAAACACGTTGCCAAAAAAACCTTGTTGAGGACACACACAGTGCCCCCAACGCTAAAACCCAATTAAATCCTCCCTAGAACACACACAGATTTACAATCTGCAGCCATGAAGACAACAGTAGCCAAATACAAGGACAGTACCACCAAACACAGAATTATGTGTGTGTGTGTGTGTGTGTGTGTGTGTGTGTGTGTGTGTGTGTGTGTGTGTGTGTGTGTGTGTGTGTGTGTGTGTGTGCGTGTGTGTGCGTGTGTATATACTTACATATAATAACACACATATATATGTGCTGTGAAAGGATGGAGGAGTAACCCAGACACACACATACACACAAGGAAACACACACACACAAATATATATATATATATACACCAAAATTTGAATAAATATCCAATACCATTGTAATCTTACAATTTGGCAAGACAAACAGTGCTATTTGGATTCAAAGTATAATATTACCATTGAGTGCATTCTGCTTCTGCTGAGACTGATGTTTCAAGGCTCCTTAATGGCACACTGCATTTATGTGTGTGTGTATGCTTGAGTGAAAAAGATGTGTGTGTGTGTGTATGAGTGTGTGTAGGGTGCTAAGTCACCCAGGCTCTGTGATGTGTTTGCAATCCATTCACTAAAGAAAGCACCGTATAATTAATGGGTACTATTCCTGCCCGAATGATGGAAAATGCACAAATAGGCATTTATGTACAAAAACAGAACAAATACATTTCTCTCTCACACTCCATTAATGCTCTGGGAAGAAACACTTTCTCTACTGAGTGGCAGCCTCTACCACAGCCAAGAAACGTAAGTCACAGCACTAAAAGATTTCGTGCCATTCTACATTTACGTTTCTTGTAACAAATGTGTGTGTGTACATCTGTGTGTGTGTGTGTGTGTGTCCATGTGTGGGTTTGTGTGTTTGTGTGTGTGTGTGTGTGTGTGTAGAACACGTAATGTTTGCATTATGTTTGGGCCCAAATGGATTACCCTGGAGGATTCGGAAAAAGCCTCAAAAACAAAACAAGACTAAATCGCCTTCATGAATTATTCATGAAATATAGCACAAGTTTGGATTCCAGCAGGCAAACACGAAGAGCGATAGACTAAAGAGAGATGGACAGAGGAAATGAAACAAAGGCAAGGAGAGAGAGAGAGAGAGAGCCTCCAGAGGTCATGACCTCATCGCACTGTCTGCATTGCTAGCATAGTTTTTCACAATGATTCCGCCATCCTATTATGATGTTTATTTTATATAAAAATGTAGTGAAGGAAGATTAGTTGTGTTTCATTAATTAAAATAAAGAGATGGGTGCAGTGGTGCAGAAATAAACAGTAACGTACATGTAAGCTTACAAGCACTTCTGTACTCTGGCCAAGAAAAAAAGGCATTAGGAATTGTAATACATTACAGCACAAAAACACATTTACTCAACCTTGATGTCCTTGTGCACTGAATCTCCCACTTGTCAGCAAACAAACAGAGGAAACAGGGTAGACACACACATGCTAACACACACACACGGGCATGGAATAAATCAGTTTTATCAGTGTCTAGCAGCAATGTAGGGCAACAAACGGTTAGTCCTCTTCCTCTCACACAGACTCTCTCTGTCTCTCTCTTTCTTTCTCTTCCTTTCTCCCTCTTTGCTGTCTGTCTGTTCAGTAATCTGTATGTGAGCAGTGTTGTGTTGTCAGGGTCACAGTGGAGATGTTTAATGACATGCACTTACATTACAGTAGAAGGGATGTTACCTCAGCCAAGATGGAACTGAGTGCTGAACACATGCGTGCACACACACACACACACACGCGCGCGCACGCGCACGCAGACACACACACACACATGCATGCATACACCCTCATGCACATACATTCACACACACATACACAGACACACACATACGTATATATATATATATACCAGCGTGCACTTGATCAAACACACACACACACACACACACACACCGCCAGCAAAGGGTCATGTCATCTCGATTAGCCTATCTGTAGTGCTTCGTCTCATTCTGCAAATGGAATCATTGAGCAGCACTTAGCGGGATTGCCTGCATTATATCAGTAGCGGGATTGACATGCCCTCCCCAACTCTTCCCAAGATTCTCACTCCGCCCCACCACCACCACCACCCACATGCCCCCACCACACCCACCCATCCCCAGCCTCCGCCCTGCGCCAGAGCGCCCCCACATTATGGAGATCCCTTATAGAGTGCTCACGGTGGAAACCTTCTTCTCTCTTGTTCTCACTCTTTCTCTCTGTCTCTGTCCAACTCTCTGAGTCAACATCGCTTTCTTCAGAATCAGAATCAGAATCAGAATCAGGTTTTATTGGCCAAGTAAGTTTGCACAAACAAGGAATTTGACTTGGTAAAGTGACTCTCAGTGAGCTTACACAAAATATACAACACAATACAATACAATGCAATACAAACAAACAAACAGTGCAACAGTGCAATGGGCTAAGGAGTTTAAAAAAGTATGTACAAGGCGGAATGGCTATATACAGTAGCTGTGAAATGTTGCACAACAGTAGTGCAAAGAAGAAGTGGAGAGTGCGAGAAGTGCAGGGATAAATATATAAATATAAATATATATGCTACAGTGGGTTAGTTGTTCAGTATTGAGACGGCGAGGGGGAAGAAACTGTTTTTGTGTCTGGAGGTTTTGGCGAACAGTGATCTGTAGCGTCTACCAGAGGGGAGGAGTTTGAATAATTTGTGTCCGGGGTGTGAGGGGTCTGCAGTGATTTTTTCTGCCCGTTTCCTGACTCTGGAGGTGTACCGGTCTTGGATGGTGGGCAGGTTGGCACCAATGATCTTTTCTGCAGACCTGACTGACCGTTGGAGTCTGTTCTTGTCCAGTTTGGTGGCCGATCCAAACCAGACAGTGATTGAAGTGCACAGAACAGACTCTATGACTGCGGTGTAGAACATGATCAGCAGATCCTGAGGCAGGTTGTACTTCCTAAGCTGGCGCAGGAAGTACATCCTCTGCTGGGCCTTCTTGATGATGGTGTTGATGTTGGGTTCCCACTTCAGATTCCGGGAGATTGTGGATCCCAGAAACCTGAAGGATTCCACAGCCAACACAGTACTGTTGTGTATGATGAGGGGGGGCAGTGCTGGGGGGCTCCTCCTGAAGTCCACTGTCATCTCCACGGTTTTAAGCTTTCACTGACTACCTCTTCCTCCTCCTCTTTTCATGTTTTCCATGCTTCTTCCCCTTTCTCACACACACACACATACAAACACACATGCAAATATAGGAAAGAAAGAAAGAAAGAGATATAGAGAGATGCTAATATAGGCTTGTATATATCCTTATATCCTTGTCGCTGTTGCTCTTTCTTTCTTATTTTAGCTTTGCTCTTCAAGGTTCCCCTGGCTTTCCTTCCCTCTCCATTCCTCTCCTTCTGTCCCTTGGGGGCAACCCTATCAGACCTCCTCATCAGAGCTTGAGAGAGAAGTAGTGTGTGTGTGTGTGTGTGTGTGTGCGTGTGTGTGTGTGTGGGTGCGTGTGTGCGTGCGTGCGTGCATGCGTGTGTGTGTGTGCGTGGGTGCGTGCGTGTGTGTGTGTGTGTGTGTGCGTGTGTGTGTGTGTGCGTGTGTGGTGTGTGTGTGTGTGCGCGCGCGCGTGCGCGCGTGTGTGTGTGTGTGTGTGTGTGTGGCTGGCTGGGGGCTGTGGATGCCTGCTACAGGTTTTACTCAGGTCATCCCCACTCGGCACTCGATGAATATGCGTGTGTGTGTTGGTGTTTGTGTCTGTGTGTGTGTGTGCTGTGTTCCTGGATTAGTGAGATTAGATTCTCATTCCCGTGGGATTTTCCCAGCTGGGCCACACAGCCTCTCATCAGTGACCTAATATCAGAGTTCACTGAAAAGAAATCTCTCTATCTGTTTTTCTGTTTCTCTTTCACTCTTTCTCTCACTCTCTCCATCTTACACACACACACACACACACACACACACACACACTCACAGACATTCAGAACAGTGTAAGAATATACATTATGGTGACATTTAACTTTGGGTTACACAAGGGGCAAGAACAGTGACACAAGGGGCAGAACAGTGACACAAGGAACAGAGGCGGAGACAGAGACAGGGAACACAAAGGCACATTAATGAGTAAAGAGAAGAGCACATGGCTAACCAAGGAAGTAAACAAAACACACATGACTGATACAACCAAGTCCAAAACAAGGAACAGAGAGAAAGCATAACGTGTCAATATATATCATAAGGCATTGTGGATTTCCATGTTCAGCCAAGTTTTACTGATGTGTAGACTCTTTGAACAACACAGATGATGTTTATGTTTACGTGTTCCTGTGGTTCAACTGATATAGCAAGAATCATACCAAGATACCAGAAATAACACCAAGATCATGGGTTTGCACTGTATGTCGCTTTGGATAAAAGCGTCTGCTAAATAAATAACTGTAAAGGCAGACTGTATAACCAGTATGAAGGAGCCTATGTAGTAGGGGTTTCACGAGAACAGGACACGAGTCGTTGCGTACGAAGGGCTAAATAATGTAGTGCATCTCTGAACAAAGATAAAAGCATCAAATGAATGTAATTAAGATGACTCTTGGTCTTACCTTACGCAATGGTGAAGTATTGATAATACCAGTGACATTTTACCGTTTTTATTATCAACATTCTACAGTGGCCCAAGATATAAAGAGCCATTACCAAAGTGAATTTCTGTTGTAGTCAGATATAGTCACAGATTCTTTTGTTACTCCGGTGGATCCTTCATAGGTAAGGCTAACTGACTTTAAACAGGAATTTTTGCTTGCATATGTCTTATATCTTTAACAACAAATTCACAACATCAACTGGTGAAGCTGTGTACGCCTAGTAGTCTATAGTAGGCTGAGTGACTCGATGTAAGAGCCATCTTTGAGAAATCTCTCCACAACTCATAAAAGTTGCATGCTCATTTCTGCTTTCTGTTCCATCTTCCCCAAACATACGTGTGTGAAACATAGAATTTGCATTTAAAACGACGAGGGCATAAATATGTGTAAGTTGGAGGCTGCGTCTCTGTCAGGTCATCTTGTTTTTGGCCAATGAAAAAAAAACGGTTGTTTACCAAGCTCTAACTTGAACTTAAAAACTAGGCGGAGGTACTCAATGTTAATGCAGAAACTGAAAAATGAATGTAAGTGCTTGAGAGCTCGAGTGCTTGGCTTCTCTTTGCAACCCCTATTATGAAGATGCAACCGCTAAAGACCCTCTCGAGCTGTTCCGCTGTTTACTTTTATTATAAAACCTCCCTCTGCTGACCTCAAGTCAACTCTGCAGATGGACACCACTGACTTTTACTTCTTTTCCTGTTCCAAAACAATTATGACAGTGTCAATTACATTTACATTTACATTTACAATTAGTCATTTAGCAGACGCTTTTGTCCAAAGCGACGTACAAGGGAGAGAACAGTCAAGCTAAGAGCAATAAAAAACCTGGTGTAACAATAAATACTACTTTACATACAATTACCATTGGGGATTTTGAAAGTCCCTTTGAAAGTCCTTCTGTCTTTCTGAAAAACACACATATATGACATTAAAATCTATCCTAATAGCTGCATTTCTGACAGGAGACTGAAAAACTACTGTCTGTGTTTATCAGCTATGTTTGACAAAAGGTCTTTGTGAGCAAACCATTCAGAATGTCTTCCAAAGACGCAATTATCTGAATCTCAAAATGATGATGCTTTACAATGACAGAATGTGTGAAGACGGCAAGCCTCAAAAAGATGACTTGATTGTTCTGCTATATAATCCCATTGTCTTTCCTCTCATCTACTGGCTTTCTTTGTTGGTGCTATGGGTTGTAAAACACTTTCTGTACTTCTATACTTGAAGTGTTACACATATAAAATCGTTATATAAGTTGCTAATGTAAAGAATGCAATGAACAAGAACATGCCCTGGCATCCCCCAACACTAAAGATCTCATAGAAAGATATGTCTTGAAGGATACCACTGGCTCATTTTCTTTCAATGCCAAAGTCAGTCCCACATGGCTGGTGTTGTGAGCATACATGGGAAGGCCATCCAGGCATTTCCTTGATGCTAATTCCTGCATTGTTGTTTTGGTAATGTGTGCTGTTTCTTGGACATAGATAAACAAGTCAGCTGAGAGCTGAGACACTGTAAACGTACAATGTGTGTGTGTATGTGTGTGTGTGTGTGTATGTGTGTGTGTGTGTGTGTGTGTGTGTGTGTGTGTGTGTGTGTATTTGTGTGTGTGTATTTGTGTGTGCCATCACTTCCAGTACCACTGCAGTTTCACTGCACCCAGAGGGATTCAGCAGAACGATCTCATCTGGCCAAATACTGCAGAGTTGAGCCCAGTCCATCACAGAGCCAGCATGCCCTGACGTTAGCACCCCACAGAGTGCACTAGGAACGAGCCTTTTACAGACTTTTCTACATGCACAAAGGGTGATCTACAGGTTCTACAAGTACATCCATTTTATTTAAGTCTTTCCACATTACTCTGAAGAACATGTGTTGTTGTGTGTGTGTGTGTGTGTGTGTGTGTGTGTGTGTGTGTGTGTTTTGTGAGTGTGTCTGTGTTTATATATGAGTGGGTTTTGTGTCTGTGTGAATGTGTGTGTATGTGTGTGTATGTGTGTGGGGGGATTCAGGTGTGTGTGTGTGTGTGTATGTGTGTGTGTGTGTGTGTGTGTGTGTGTGAACGTGTCTGTGTGTGTGTGTGTGTTTTGTGAGTGTGTCTGTGTGTATATATGAGTGGGTTTTGTGTCTGTGTGAATGTGTCTGTATGTGTGTGTATGTGTGTGGGGGGATTCAGGTGTGTGTGTGTGTGTGTGTATGTGTGTGTGTGTGTGTGAACGTGTCTGTGTGTGTGTGTGTGTTTTGTGAGTGTGACTGTGTGTATATATGAGTGGGTTTTGTGTCTGTGTGGATGTGTGTGTATGTGTGTGTATGTGTGGGGGGGGATTCAGGTGTGTGTGTGTGTGTGTGTATGTGTGTGTGTGTGTGTGAACGTGTCTGTGTGTGTGTGTGTGTTTTGTGAGTGTGACTGTGTGTATATATGAGTGGGTTTTGTGTCTGTGTGAATGTGTCTGTATGTGTGTGTATGTGTGTGGGGGGATTCAGGTGTGTGTGTGTGTGTGTATGTGTGTGTGTGTGTGTGTGTGTGTGTGTGAACGTGTCTGTGTGTGTGTGTGTGTTTTGTGAGTGTGTCTGTGTGTATATATGAGTGGGTTTTGTGTCTGTGTGAATGTGTCTGTATGTGTGTGTATGTGTGTGGGGGGATTCAGGTGTGTGTGTGTGTGTGTGTATGTGTGTGTGTGTGTGTGTGTGTGTGTGTGTGTGTGTGTGTGTTTTGTGAGTGTGTCTGTGTTTATATATGAGTGGGTTTTGTGTCTGTGTGAATGTGTGTGTATGTGTGTGTATGTGTGTGGGGGGATTCAGGTGTGTGTGTGTGTGTGTATGTGTGTGTGTGTGTGTGTGTGTGTGTGTGAACGTGTCTGTGTGTGTGTGTGTGTTTTGTGAGTGTGTCTGTGTGTATATATGAGTGGGTTTTGTGTCTGTGTGAATGTGTCTGTATGTGTGTGTATGTGTGTGGGGGGATTCAGGTGTGTGTGTGTGTGTGTATGTGTGTGTGTGTGTGTGAACGTGTCTGTGTGTGTGTGTGTGTTTTGTGAGTGTGACTGTGTGTATATATGAGTGGGTTTTGTGTCTGTGTGAATGTGTCTGTATGTGTGTGTATGTGTGTGGGGGGATTCAGGTGTGTGTGTGTGTGTGTGTATGTGTGTGTGTGTGTGTGAACGTGTCTGTGTGTGTGTGTGTGTTTTGTGAGTGTGACTGTGTGTATATATGAGTGGGTTTTGTGTCTGTGTGGATGTGTGTGTATGTGTGTGTATGTGTGGGGGGGGGATTCAGGTGTGTGAAGGCTCTGCCTTCTGTACTACTCTCTTTCCTGCTAATGAGGACAGACAGATGCTCGGACAGATGTGGCAACTTCTGACACAACCCACCTTAAACACACACACACACACACACACACACACACACACTTCCTCACAGAAACATGCTGTCTGAATCTTTCCTCTTTCTTTCTCGCTCCGTCACACACTCACAAGCAGGAGGAAAGTGAGTCGCTCAGACTCATCACCAGTCATGCTAACTCACCATCACTCCCTAAACCTCTCAGCTCTATAGTGGCTCAGAGTCTAAACCCAAAATCACCAATGGCAGGTCAGACTTATTACCTCTCATGTAATCCTCAACCAATAACCTCCTGTTAGGCTGAAGGTGGACTTGTTTTATTCATGTGCATTCTCCCAGTGTGAGTCCTGTGAGATATTGACTGGGAAGTGGGAAAGAGACACAATATTCACACCATAGCCTTAGTCCACTGCAGTGTAGCAATATACAAAGATTAATCATTTATAGCCACACACTCTCTCGCTCCACACTGAATGTGTGCTAGTGTGTACGACAAGATTTGCCTGTAAGATTCTCTCTTTTTCTCTTACCTCTTCCCTTGCTCTGTCTCTAGCTCATATGCTTTGGCCATTTTCTTAGACCCATTGGACTTTATAGATGTATTCAAAAATTGATGTTAATGGTTTTGATGTTTTTTTTTCCGGGTACTTTCGGTATTTCAGTGACTACTTTGTCTCACTCTGTGCATGTCAATTTTTTGCACCATTAATCATCCCTTCACCCTCCACCTCTCTCTATCTTAACACAAGCACATTTTCACACAGTTCTCACAGTCCTACTCAATCATCACCCAGAGGTGTGTGTGTTGCCACAAACTTGTCCTCAGATAACTGCAACTCCCCACTGTAGGATATTGGGTTAGGGCCTGCCGCTATACATCTGTATCCATGGAGATTGGAGATGTTGTGTATTCTGCTCCCTGGCCTTGTGAAATTGGCCTGTGAAAATCGCTGTGTGCTCTCCTCTCTTCGCTTCTCTTCATGTCAGTGTGCACAATGTCTTGATGCACTCCTCGAGTCGATTCTCCCGAAGGGCTGAATGAGTCGCCACTGTCTGTGCCAAGAGTATTACACGTGCTTTGATTTTCTCTGAATACTGCGGCAAATTGAGACACTCACAGACGTGTTCAAATTGATCCTGCTTTGAGTTGTCACTACTTCAGAGCTGCCTATTACACGTGAGTACATACTTAATTACAATGTTATAAACATGAATCAATTTCCCCAGTTGGGGGCATGGAGTTGCATGGTGTTTTTCTGTGTAACCTTGGAAGCAGAAAATTAATATGGGTGTATCAATCTCATCATGCTGACTGTATTCCTGCTGCTACATATGGATGAGGTGCATGAGACACATTAGCTCTGAGGATTAGACCAAAGCGCTGTGGAATTTGGATTGATCACAAAGGACTGTCTACTGCCAACTGAAGTCACCTAAGCTGAACCAAACTGAACTGAACAGAACCTAATTGAATCATATTGGGCGGCCGGCGCTGCCAACATAATCGAAAACGCATACGGCTTCCTCTAAAGAAAGTCAGTCAGCCACGTCCAGCTCAACATCATCACCATCATCACCTTCATCATCCTCACCCTCTTCATCAGCGCTGGCAGATTTGTCATTTGGAGCACTTATGCCTCTCCAGCTTTTCTCCCTGACACCCCATCAACTTGTTGAGGGGTCAGAGATAATTGAGCCGGGCAGCGCCGAGTTCTGAGCGGCAGGTGATTGGTGCTGGTGACAGCCGCCCGCCCGCCTGCCTCGCCGCCTCGCCGCCTGCGCTGGCTGTGTAATTCCCTCTTTGTGTAATGCTCCACTCTTACGTAAAGGGGCTCATTTGGATGGGGCCGTGCTTTTCCCCTGAACAAATGGTGCTCTCGGCACGGCTGAGATGTGTCATCTACCCCTGCAGATAGGCGCTGATGGGAACGGAGTCGGCGGAGCGCTAATCTTTCAGGAGCTCGGGTTAGGTAGCAGGGAGCTACAGGTTAAGTGTGATTTGCTGAAACTTGGAATGGCGGAGAGCGTATGCGTGTGTGTGTGTGTGTGTGTCTGTATGCATGTGCCTTTGTGTGTGTGTGTGTGTGTGTGTCTGTATGCATGTGTCTTTGTGTGTGTGTGTGTCTGTATGCCTTTATGTGTGTGTGTAAATTTGAAAGTGTGTCTGTATGCCTTTATGTGTGTGTGTAAATGTGAAAGTGTGTCTGTATGCCTTTATGTGTGTGTGTAAATGTGAAAGTGTGTGTGTATGCCTTTATGTGTGTGTGTAAATGTGAAAGTGTGTGTGTATGCCTTTATGTGTGTGTGTAAATGTGAAAGTGTGTGTGTATGCCTTTATGTGTGTGTGTAAATGTGAAAGTGTGTGTGTATTGTTTGAGCATGGAGGTGTGCCTGTATACGGCCTGTAAATGCATTGTAGAAAGATGTGTCATTTTGTGTGGATAGAGACTTGGTGAAAAGTGCCGTTTAGTGTGTATGTGTATAAGTGTAAGTGTGTGTGTGCGTGTGTGTGTGTGTGTTTGTTTGTGTGTGTGTGTGTGGGGGGGGGGGGGGGGGGGGGTAGTGAGTGTAGAAAAGTTATGTGTAGGTGGATAAATGTATTCTTTTATCTTAGCAGGGGGACTGAAAAGTTTAGGTGAGTTTAGGTGTGTGTTTATTTGTGTGAGTTTCTTGGTATACATACGTCCAAATGTGTGTGCATGCGTGGATCTTGGTATGTATATCTCTTTGTGCTTGTGGGTGCATTTGTGTGTGTGTGTGTGTGTGTGTGTGTGTGTGTGTGTGTGTGTGTGTGTGTGTGTGTGTGTGTGTGTGCGTGTGCGTGTGCATTTCAGCTCCAGGGTAGTCCTGAAAGTGAAAAGAAAATATATCCCTCTGTCCAAATCGATTCCCAGCTTGATAACACAGCTTGAAGCAGAGAAAAAAACTGTATAGCTTGTTTCTCTCTTCGTTCCTCTGTCTTTTTATCTCTTGTCTTAGGTTAGGGAGTGTCGCGGCCACTCAAACTGAACAACCACAACGCATCTGAAGGATTTGAAGTTGGGTTTTTATTAGAACATATTGATTCAACTCAAACAAAGCATTCCGACAATTGCTGGTGCTCTCAGTGTGTGTGTGTGTATGTATGTGTGTGTGTGTGTGTGTGTGTGTGGGAGAGAGAGAGTGTGTGTGTAGTATGCAGTACTGCTGGTGCTCTCAGTGTGTGTGTGTGTGTGTGTGTGTGTGTGTGTGTGTGTGGGAGAGAGAGAGTGTGTGTGTAGTATGCAGTACTGCTGGTGCTCTCAGTGTGTGTGTGTGTGTGTGTGTGAGAGAGAGAGTGTGTGTGTAGTATGTAGTACTGCTGGTGCTACATACTAGTGTGTGTGTGTGTGTGTGTGTGTGTGGGATAGAGAGAGTGTGTGTGTAGTAAGCAG
>NC_045164.1:12633180-12638180 GCF_900700415.2 Clupea harengus
GGTTTCAGTGTGGCAAATGGTTTGGAGAATGTTAATCCTCATTTGAGAAATGTGCCAAAGTACCTAAGAAAAACAAAGGTGGGTTGATTGAAGCTTATTTGCAAAATGTTCTCGACATTTTCCTTTTGTGAAAGGTAATGACTCACCTACACTCAAAGTCAGGGGGAAAATGAATAGATCTCTAGGCGACTGGTCTTCAATAAGAGAGTAGGGAATAGAGTCATCGTCACCTGGGTATTTTGTGAATGGTCGTCTGCACAAAGGTGCATGTGGGCTCTTAAGTGAGACTGTGAGTGTATGCGCATGAGGGAAGAATGGCAGAGAAAGTGGGGGGAAAAGAAAGGACGTCTGTGAGGGAGAGATAGAGAGTGTATGTGTGTATTTGCGAGGGAGAGAGAGTGCATGTGATAGAGAGTGAGTGTGTGTGTGTGTGTGTGTGTGTGTGTGTGTGTGTCTGTGTGTGTGTGTATGTGTTTGTGTACGGGTGTGTGTGCTTGTGAGGGAGAGTGTGTCTATGTTTCTTGAAGGAAAGTGTGTATGTGTGTGGGTGTGTTTTGAGGTTCTGGGGCTCTGGCTGCCTGGGCTGATCTGGGTGTGTGACAGTGAACGTTCCTGCTGGCGGTGATCCATCTCTGTCGGACACACAGGATCTCATCTTTAATTATCCACTTAGCTGGCACTCATGTCTTACCTGCAGCACAGGGAGAGGAGGGGAGGAGGAGTCTAAGAGGATACTGACAACGGATGCTCGAGAGGAGATGTACTGTATGAACAAAAGCTCGAGAAACAAACTAAAGAGGAGAAACGCTGAAGAAAAATATAGAAAGATAGATAGATAGATAGAACCCCCATTCATGCCATCCCCACCAGACACACACACACACACACACACACACACACACACACATACACACACACACACACACACACACACACACACACACACACACACACACACACACGCACCTCAAACCTCATTATCAAAACAAAATGAGTAATTACAGCATGTGGCATCAATTTTCTTTTGATTTGCGACTTGCTAAATCTGCTAAAAAATCAAGTCATAGATAAAAAAACAGCAAAGAAATTGTTTGTCTTTGTGAGGCATTTTATAATTTGATGTCCTTGATTCATCAACAGAAGGTACAGTAAACGAACTGCAACAGTTTCTGTTTTAGGTCATTCAGTGATGGTGCCACCTGACCCAGCATTTGACTGACCAATGAGGTTTTTTTTTAATTGCTACTCCAATGTCCACTACACTAAACCTAGATTCTACATTACTGCTATTCTCAGAGAATTCAAAGAATCAATTTTCATGTTTATGTTTAATTCCTGTAAATGGAGACGAAGGCTAGACTATACGATACAGTATGAGTTGTCTACTGGTGAGATAATGGCTTTTGACAGCAGGACTAAAATACTTAAAGTACACTACCTTAGCTGCTCTGCTGTGTGTCCGTGTTCAGTCATTTAATTGCCAATGATTGATAGAAGTTTAACCCTTGTGTTTGATGTTTATATTAGGTTTGTGTGCTCCTTGGAAAATAGCCTGTGTGCACAGGTAGTAAACAAGGGGCAGTAACAGCAGCAGATTGTTGGGGCCTGCTAATGAGAGTCCTCTGTGGGCCCAAACATTTGGCAAATGATGGTTCCATCTCTCCAGCTCTGCTGCCTGTGTGGAGCTCGGAGGATGACAAGGCTTCTTACAAACTGTGTTGACAACACAACTGCTGGCGCAATGTATTTGACAACTGAGATTGATTGTATTATATTAGAATAATTGTCAATTTAGTATTACATTTAGCTGCTGGTGGTCCCGCGTCATGGCTGCTTTTATTGTGTGTAGCCTACTATGACTTGAAATTCTGTGGGCGGCCCTGAGCTAAACCACAATAAAAGCAGTCATGACGCAGGACCACCAGCAGCTACATTTAATCCTAAATTGACAATTATACTAATAACAGGAAGGGGGGTAACTAGGGGAAGTAATTCTGGTCTCTGATTGGTTAAGACCTGTCACCTGACTGGAACGGAAATAACTATATGTATGATTGGCTAATACCTATAGACATTTATAGACATGTTTAGTTACTTCTATCTCTTTCTAATGTTAACACAGCTCTCTGCATTTGCTATTTAAGGTTTTATCCAGTGGATCAAGTGAATATGATGGCTAGTTAACATAGGCAGTGATTGGTTGGAGGTTTGCATCAATCATATTCAAGTGGAGAATGTGCATAACTGTAGCCTATTACAGTAGGTAACCTTTGCTTCCGGGTTGGGATTTGTTGTCTTGAGTCCGTTTAACTGCAGAGGGGAGACGATCCACAGGTGATCTAGAATTACAATTAAGGTATTGGACAAATTCATGATGAGCGTTCATCTTGTCACCTGGGGTATATTTACACTATTACAATTTTTCTGGCTTAAATGTCCAGCAAGACTTCTCATAGGTTATAGATGTACATTAGTGTGACCGGTACATTTCAAATTCCAGACATGTTGACTAGCAAGAAACCTGATATGCAGATTCACATACATTGACAAATAGAAAGAAAGACAATGTGTGCGTGTGAGAGAGAGAACAGGAGCAAATCCTGAGTGGTCTTGTTTGTCCGAGGGCCGCTAAAATAAGCTGGGCGACGGCAGGTGAATGCTGTGGTCTGTTGACAGTGGTGCGTTGGCGGTGCTTTGGCAGGTGTGACCGTAATAAAAAGGCGAGCGGTCCATGTGCTTGAGTGTAATTATTTCCCTGGCAGTGCTGAGGAGATGGAGGCCAGAGGGCTGACTTATTGTTGAGGTCGGTGGGATATCCACCCTGTCAGCAATACGCTTCGTTTAAGGCCCCTTTTGTTTTTTGCTTTTCATTTTCTCTTTTTTTTCTCTTCTTCTCCTCTCTTTGGCTCTCTCCTACTCATTCTTCCCTGCTCCCTCTCTGTCTGTCTATCTCTCTCTCTCACGCACATACAATCATACACACACACACACACACACACTCTCTCTCTCTCTCTCTCTCTCTCGCTCTGACACACACACACACACACACACACACTCACACTCACACTCACACACACACACACACACACACACTCTCTCTCTCTCTCTCTCTCTCTCTCTCTCTCTCACACACACACACACACACACACACACACACACACACACACACACACACACACACACACACAGATTCATAAGGGATCAAGGATTATTCTTATATCTGCACAAAAACTCCCAATCTCCAGTCTGTTACATAAGCCTTCACTTCTCTTCTGTCCTTCTTTCATGTCTTCCTCCCTCCCCCTCTCTCTCCCTTCCTCCCTCTATCCTGCCCTCTGCTCTCTGTGGCAGGGGTGTGGTTTAGCCAATCAGATATTGTTACGGAGGAATCACTAGCACACCTACTTATTTTCTTATATTTTTTGCTCTTTTTCAATAAATGACCAATTGTGAGAAACTGAAAACCTTGTTGTTGTTGTTGTTGTCATTGTACATGTGCCTCTTCATGTTGTGGCTGCATACACACACACACACAACCACCCACACACACACACACACACACACACACACACACACACACACACACACACACACACACACACACACACACACACACACACACCATCAAGAGTGCAGCATTATAAATGATGTTTCACTGGGGGGCAGGCTTGTCCTCGTCCATAGCCCATGCTTAATGTTTAATGACCCTGAAAGGTTCAATAAGCCGGTGGATAACTCTGACTTTTACTATGGCAATCTCCAGGCCAGCAAACCCAACCAAACGACCAGCATCACCCCCCATAACCTCATCCTCACTGCAACACACACACACACACGCGCGCGCACACACCGACGTACATGTACACACACACACACACACACACACACACACACACACACACGCACGCACATGTACACACGCACACGCACACACACACGCACACGCTCATATACACACACACACACACACGCGCGCACACGTACACACATGTACACACACACGCACAAAGACACACACATATACACACACACGCCACACACACACACACACACACACGCACGCATACACACACATATACACGCGCATGCACACCTACACACACATGCATGCACACAGATACACACATGCACACACACACACACACACACACACACACACGCTCACGAGTGCGCACACACACATTCACACATGCACACCTACTCACACACGCACACACACCGTGCCACATGTCCACCATGCACTTCTCTCACACCTTACCCAGCATCACCCCAGACACTCAGATTAGTGCAGGCTGCCTCACTGGTGCACGCCTTACCATGGCTCAATGTGAGACTGTCAGGGCATGAGGAGTCAAGGAGACAGGAGAGGAGAGGAGAGGAGAGGAGAGGAGAGGGGAGGGGAGGAGGACTGATTGCTTATTTTTATTTGCTTGCTGGGAGACATGGGGCTGGTCAGAAGCATATAGGCAGATGACAGAGGATCAGAGGGGATTGAGGAGGAGAGAGGAAGAGGGAGAGAGAGGGAGAGGAAGATAGGCATGGGGAGGGACAGGAAAGGACGATCAGTGTCACAAGCGCCGTCCTAAGATGGGTGAGAGTGTGAGGTGTTATCTTATTTCCGTTTCTTCGTCACTGCACTTTTTTGCCCTCACTCCCACACTCTCACTTCACATAAAAGAATATAACATGTGTTGACCGTGTGCAGCCTTTCAGCCTTGCCTAGCAGCTGGATGGTGGGGGTGATGCTTTCTCCGATGCCTTCCGGCACATTCTCATGAACAGAGATCAGTTAAGGAGAACAGATGCATCACATGGAGAGGGTGTGCAGAACCTAATAATGTAATGATTTCCAGTTAATGTAATAACTCCCAGTAAGGTAGTAAACTCCCAATAATGTTGTAAAATGTCTTAACCGATGCTATATAATGATATTTGAACCAATAATGTAATAAATTATTACACAATTGGAAATTATTACATTACTGGGTTAACCTTGTTTT
>NC_045164.1:12643180-12668180 GCF_900700415.2 Clupea harengus
CATATGCACGTTTGTGTGTGTGCGTGTGTGTGTTAAAATCACGCGCTAACAGTGCCAGTTGTTTTCAGAAATAGTTGCAGAGAGAAGAAAGAAAGAAAGAGAAGGATAAGGGGAAGATTGAGTGTTTATGTATTTGTATGTCTGTATGTGTGTGTGTGTGTGTGTGTGTGTGTGTGTGTGTGTGTGTGTGTGTGTGTGTGAGAGAGAGAGAGAGAGAGAGAAAGAGAGAGGGAGAGAGAGAAGGACAAGGTGAGTAAAGTAAGGGAGGAGCAATGTGTTTGGCTGAAAGAAGTGTGACTAATTTCTTCTGTTTCAGCTCTCATCACTAAAACACAGCCTTTCATCTTCAGCCAGCCCCAAACACTCAGCATCAACACACACGCACAGACACACACACACACACACACACACGCACACACAGACACATGGAGGGAGAGACACTCAGCATCAACACACACACACACACACACACGCACACACAGACACATGGAGGGAGAGACACTCAGCATCAACACACACACACACACACACACACACACACACACACACACACACACACACACACACACACACACACACACACACACACACACACACACACACGCACACACAGACACATGGAGGGAGAGACACTCAGCATCAACACACACACACACACACACACACACACACACACACGCACACACAGACACATGGAGGGAGAGACACTCAGCATCAACACACACACACACACACACACACACACACACACACACACACACACACACACACACACACACACACACACACACACACACACACACACACACACACACACACACACACACACACACACACACACACATGGAGGGAGAGACACTCAGCACCAACACACACACACACACAGACACATGGAGGGAGAGCCACGAGCCGAGAAAGAGAGCAAGCAAGCGCTGTCAGGATCATTTCACATCTCACTTTTCCCTTTTATTGCCATGCATCTGCAGCCTGCATCTCTCTCCTTACTATCATTATTCTCTCCCCTCTCCTCCTGTCCTCTCTCGTTTTTGTCTCCTCCTTGCTTTCTTTGCCCTCTCTTTCCACCGCATCACGCACACGTACTTTCATCTTCTGCTGTCTTCCCTTTATTCTGTCTTTCTTCCTGAAGAGGGGATGAGTGGGGGAAAGAGGCCCAGCCGACAGGCAACCACAGAGCTGTCTGTGTCCCCGAGGACCGGGGTGGAAGGGGGTGTGTGTGGGGGGTGGGGGGTTACAGGGCCGACATGGATAAGCAAAGTTCCCTTTCAAGGCTCTGAGTACTGCTGTAATTGCACTGGGACTGAGAGACGAGCCTCACACACACACACACACACACACACACACACACACACACACACACACACACACACACACTCACATACATACACACACACGCACACACACACGCACACACACACACGCACATGCACACATAGAAACACAGGCAGATATTTCATAGCCTTGATGAGAAACTGCTGTATGCATTCGCTCTTTCTCTCGCACACACATTTCGCATACACTCTCTTACTCTAATCCCCTCTAACCCCCCCTAACCTCATCCTCGCTGCAACACACACACACACACACACACACACACACACACACACACACACACACACACACACACTTTCAGAACTGTGTAATGTATATACATAACAGTAGATGCATGTGCCATAAATGTAAATATACATTATGGTGAGACTTTACTTTAGGCATAACCAATAGAGCAGCAGCTTCTCATTGAGGGTTGTGGTCCACTCACGCTCTGTGTGTGTGTGTGTGTGTGTGTGTGTGTGTGTGTGTGTGTGTGTGTGTGTGTTGGCTGATGACCAGAGCTGCCGGAGTGTTCCGCAGAGCTCACTGAGAGGAGCCAGCGACCCTCTCG
Source organism: Clupea harengus (assembly GCF_900700415.2). Taxonomy (NCBI): domain Eukaryota; kingdom Metazoa; phylum Chordata; class Actinopteri; order Clupeiformes; family Clupeidae; genus Clupea; species Clupea harengus. The sequence goes on from NC_045164.1 coordinate 12,645,084, forward strand.
TCACTCGCCTGCTGCAGCCCCTTAAAAAAACGGGCCAATCAGGGGGCAGGATTTTAGCCCTCTGTCACTTGGGCTTTTTATAATCACTGGCAGGTCCAATTAATATCCTGGCATGCCTCACAGCACTCACAGACAAGATAGGAGTGGAGCGAGAGAGGGAGAGAGAGAGAGAGAGAGAGAGAGAGAGAGAGAGAGGGGGGGGGGGAGGGAGAGAAAGAGAGACAGAGGGATGAGATTAATCACATCATTTGTCTAACAGGGTTCAAATCAAACTATACTATCTTAAAAACACCAACCCCTTTAAAACAACTCATAAACAAATTGTGTGTCAGGCCCCAAGGGGAGAGGAAATGATATAAGACTCTTATTCCCTCGCTCCTTCACTTCCTCTCGCATCAGCTCTGTCCCGCACGCCAAGGATGCTCGTCATAATAATATGAACAGAAGGAAACACATTTAATGCACTTACACACAAATTCTCATCACGGCGAGGCTCTGAATCATCAAAAACCGCTGTATGTTTGGTGTGTGTGATTGTGTGTGTGTCTATATAGCCGGCCTTTGCCAACCACTACATATCACACACCATCTACAGTAATGCCACCAGTGAGGCGATCCTTACCGTCTGTAAAAGCTCGCCTGCAGGTTCTCCAATTACAATTTAGCACTGTGGTTTACCTCCAGCCATTCACCCCTCTGTATGCTGCATGACCCCCCTCAATATCTGGAGTCAGTAGCCCATATCATGAACTGCAGTAGCTCTCTTAAAGGCCTGTGGATTACAAGACATGACAGACTGATAGACCTGATATGCCAAGATGAGCCGGTGTACTACTCAATATCAGAAATTTTAAGAAGCATGTTTGGAAGAGATGATGTTTCCTTTACCCTTGAACTATAAAACCAATACTGGATTGTTAAACTGCTTAAATGTGTTGGGCTATTCAGAACATTTGATTCCTATGAAACTTGACCTGTAATGTGGAATCAAATAAAGTACATAAAATGTGTCTGTATTACGTAACTGTGAAGCTGATGTCTCCTGAAATTGTGGGGGCGTTATGTTCCCACTAGTCTGACAATCTGATGTCAATCAGCCTCAGATCAAAGGTCAATCTTCTGCCAGCTCACTTCACCTTCAATATGAATATGAGGCATTTAACATTCACACACACACACACACACACACACACACACACACACACACACACACACACACACACACACACACACACACACACACACACACACACACACACACACACACACACACACACACACACACACACAAGGCCATGGGCTGTATTTTTAAACTACGAGGTCAAAGGTTTACCCCCATACACATATGTAGAAGACTAATACTAATGTGCATTCTGACGCATTTGTACACATTCTAGGGGCCAGCACAACAAATTACATTACATTTGGCATCAATGGCCAAGAATTTAAGGGGTAGTTTAGCAAGGATATCGATAGATAGGGAAATATCAGTGTTGCAGGAGCAATTCACATACATTACAACTTAGACAAAAACACAAAACAATGAGTAGGTGAAAATTAAATAAAAAATTAAACACATTTATATTTATACGAACTACAATACTACTAGATAAAATAAATGTAACTGTGCAATTAAATGTAGAATGTGCTTCGTGCATTGCCAGTGAGAGGATACGCCTCCTCTCCAAGCACAGAGGGGAGTCATTATATACCACTATTGCAGTGGGCAGGGATGACTTCCTGTAGCGGTCCTTATTACATACAGCGGAGTTGAAGGCACCTCCAACTGAAAGCACTCTGCTGCCTGGCCAGTAGGTCTTGCAGGGGATGTGAAGTGTTCACCTGTCAAGTGTTATCTTGAGCAGTTTGTGCAACATCCTTCTCTCCAGAGCAGCCCCCAGCACAGAGCCAGCCTTCTTCATCAGCTTGGCCAGTTTCTGAACTGAACAGGTTCTGATGCATAAGATAAGATAATTTAAAGGAAATATGGATAAATGATAAACACATTTGAACAGTCGGCTGCAGAGCATTTAAAAGGATCTGCCGTCAGACTCACTCCTGTCTGCCCTGTTGATTTTTTTTAAATGATAACAAAAGTCTAAATAACTAGTCCATGAGTTGGTATTACAGTAGGGTCCTGAAAATGGAAGTGAAAAAAATAAACGGTTCATTTTAAATTTTGTGTCACTCTGAGTAGCCTTGTTGCGTTTAATATGTGGCTCATTTCTTTAAGCACATCTCATTCCTCATGAATTCTATGTCTGTACCTGATTCCTCCATCCTCATTGCATTCCTTCCTTGCTTCCTTCCCGTCTTTATCAAATGGAGCGGCTTTGACGTATAACAAAAGAAAGGAAGGAAGGGAGGTAAAACATTGATATGTACCCTTTGTCTCACCCTGCTCACGCTGTCCTGCTTTCCTGCTAGTCCATTGTATTGCAGTGCACTTTAATAAAAACACCATCATCTTTCCTTAATAACGGACACAAAGTGCCCAAGTGAAGCCGGCAGGTCCTCAAAACCAAAGCGAAGACAAAGTGCTTTCCATCAGTTTGAAAATAAAAATTCAACACTTGATACAGATAGAAATAAAATCGTATGAAAGTTATATTCAGGATGTGATTTGCCTTCCCCTTCTTCTTGTATTTGACAGGACCCGCACAGAAAAAATCCTAGAAATATTACAACACAGAATGTGACTACAGGGGCTACTGTTGTAAGGATGGAGGGCAACTCCCAGACTCACTCAAACCATGTGACCAATGAGTTCGCATTAACAAATAACAAGAACAAGTCAAACTGTGAAAGATTTATTTTAATACATGAGTGTGAAGAATGGGGCAGATTCCTGTTTTTGCTGCACCAAGTGATTAAAGTTAATGGTTAACTGATTTATTCAAGTTGCAAGCACTCTTTTGATCAGGCAGTTCCGTCAAATCTCGTAGTAATCACATAAACAAACAGCTGGCTAGCGCTTGAGATTCACACCTGGCCTGTATGTTAGGTATTTGAGCTAGCTGCTAGCACATGCTTTAACACCTGCAGGAAACAACCTAGCAGGTTTCACAGTCTACTGTTTATAGCCCACTGTGGTTAGCGATTTATTTAACCCCCCACCCCTACCCCCCCTCCTAAAAGGCAGGTAAGCATCTCCTTCTTGGCCATAGGCCTACCTGTACTTATCCCCTTCTCTTACTCACCTTTTCTCTTTCTCTTTGCCTGTGGCTCCACTCCTGTTCCCTTTCCAACAGATAGTTTCATTTGTTTCACTGTCACTCATTGCTCTCTATGTGAATTACGGCACCAATACATCAGGCAGAAAGTAACATGGTGGTGCGTTCGTAAATGAGTTTATCCGTTCAGTTATTCGTTTATAAGTAATACACTTTGTGAATCCTAACTAATGTGCTCTTGTTGTGAGGCAGTGTCAGATTGTATCTAGTAACCCCATATTCTAGATTGCGTGTGTGTGTATCTAAAACTACGTGTTTAAAATCCACTTTACGTAATGTTGCGTTAATGCATGAATCTTAGTCGTCGTCAGCTGTATTCTCAAATGTCCAAATCCTGCAGAAATAATGCAGAGGACATGACCTTAGGGGTAGATACGGGCATGAACACACACAGAAAGAGCCCCCATCAAGCATGTACACACACACACACACACACACACACACACGCACAAAAACACGCACACACGCACACAAACACACACACACACACACACACACACACGCACACACATACACACACACTCACTGCACAATTTTAATTTGTCATCCAATCATCTCCACTCTTTCTTGCTGCTAAGTGTTTTCGGCTATTAGTCCCGCCGGGGCTATTACCCATGGTGCCCCGCGGGAGGGCAGCTCATCAGTCAGAGATGGCCACAGGCCCGCGGAGCTCTGCCTACAATATTTATACCCACAGCAGACTACTCCAGAACATATCTGGCGCAGGACCGGTTCGATCCACGCCACATCTGTTCCTTAGTCAGCTCTGATCTGGTAAGACTGCAGAGGCCTATTCACCTTTGAAGGGCTATTTTGACAGAAATCCCTTGGCTGAGATATCTTAGTATTCAGAAACATTACGTTTAAGATTTCCACTTTAAATGAAGTGTAATAACTTTGAAATAGCTAAGAATTAGTGTCTATTCATACAGCCGTTCTGACATCTGATTTTACTCCAGTCTATCCTTTCTTCTCTTTTGTCAATTTTATCTTTATTTATACTTCTGTCTCTGTCTGTTTTTCGTTGCACCTTCATCTCTGTCTTACCTTTTCCTCCTTTCTCTGTCTCCACTGAACCCCTTTCTCTCCCCCTACTCTTTACTTTGCTCACTTCTCTCTCTCTCTCTCTCTCTATCTCTCACTCACTCTCTCCTGTGTGCTCCTGTTCTCTTTTGTCCTACTTTCGCTTCAGCACGCTGATCTCTGCTGTGTCAGCAGTGCTGCATGTGACTCCTCACCTCAGACAGCTTCAGCAGAGAGCCCCCAGCACTGACTTACTGCACCGGGACTGCAGACGTCCACTGCTAGCCCAGCGCAAACTTTTCTGCACCGGACCTATAACCATTCGCTGCTATCTTCCTGCGCGAGGAGTGCAGCTGTCCATTTCTACCCAGCACCAACCTTCTGCATCAGAACTGCAGCCCTCCACTGCTAATCAGCACTGCAGCCGTCCACTACTAATCAGCACTGCAGCCGTCCACTGCTAACCAGCACTGCAGCCATCCACTGCTAACCAGTGTTAACTCTTCACTAGTGCTGCAGCCGTCCACTGCTAATCAGTGTTAACTCTTCACTAGTGCTGCGGCCATCCACTGCTAATCAGCACTGCAGCCGTCCACTGCTAACCAGTGTTAACTCTTCACTAGTGCTGCAGCCGTCCACTGCTAATCAGTGTTAACTCTTCACTAGTGCTGCAGCCATCCACTGCTAATCAGCACTGCAGCCGTCCACTGCTAATCAGCACTGCAGCCGTCCACTGCTAATCAGCACTGCAGCCGTCCACTGCTAATCAGCACTGCAGACGTCCACTGCTAATCAGCATTAACTGTTAGCACTAGTGCTGCAGCCATCCACCACTATCCACCACTAACCAGTGTTAACTCTTCACTAGTGCTGCAGCCATCCACCAATAACCATCACTATCCACCACTAAACCCACTTGCACAGCATTAGTGCAGTCGTCCCATCCACACACACAAATAAACTCATAGCAGCACATACAGTATATGCTGTGCATCCCAGTGCAGCATGAATATACTGCGGTGTCCCCACAGGACTCTCAGGTTAAACACTCTCATGCCCTCTCTCATCGCTTTCCAGCCAGCCGGGGTTAATTTCTCATTGGCTCTGGGAAAAGCTGAGAGCGGGAATGAAATCCACCCCGGCACTCACTCGCTCCCGCGCTCACTCACACGCATGCACTGCGAGCTGCTCTGTGACGCAGGGATTAACCTCAGCGCTGGGAGGCTGCAAATCTGCGCACACAACATCTGCTTTGTGTCACGAACGCTGGCCTCGGCTGGATTATAGGCTGCGGGATTGAGCCGTGTGAAAGAGGGAGCAAGTGCCAGAAGACTGTTCATATGGGTGCTGTGTGTTTGTTATGTGTGTGTGTGTGTGTGTGTGTGTGTGTGTGTGTGTGTGTGGGTGTGAGTTCACTTAACCGACCAATTGGGGACTTTACATTGTTTGCACACCAACCACTAGGGTGTGTGTGTGTGTGTGTGTGTGTGTGTGTGTGTGTGTGTGTGTGTGTGTGTGTGTGCACTTAATATGTGTGCACACATGTGCAAGTTGGTGCATAGCCCACAAGTCTATGTGAGTGTGTATTTCTGCATATGCAGGTAGAGTGTGTGTATACAACTGAGCCTATGTGCGCGTGTATGTGTGTGTGTGAGTGTGTGTGTGTCTGAGCATATCTATGTATGTGTCAGGCAATCATAGTTCTGATCTGTTATTGTGTAAAGTGAGGAAGCTTAAAGCTCAGAGAGCTGTTGTGACTGTGCCGGAAGCTGCCCTGTTAGCACTACACCCAGCTACATCATCTGTGATTCAGGGAACATATGTTATAATCTGACTTTACACACTTTTTATACACACTTTATTGACTATTTATACACACTTTGTGTAACTGAGTGTTCTTAGTTAGCACATACTTAACATTAAATTAGTTAATAAGTTCAATGCGCATCATATTAGTACATGTTGTTTAAAGATGTCCTTGGGTTTAGGGTTAGTAACTTATATTAGTATGTCTATGCAAATAATAAGAATAACAGTTATAATAATAATTATTAATACCTATGTGATCGCACTTTAATAAGGACACTTAATATAAAGAGTGACCCTTTATTGGAGTCCTGTGTCATAAGACATCAAGACATGGATGGCATCTTGTCATTCGCTGTCACACCAGTCAGCGTCCAGTATTACAACAGTGTCTTTTGACCTTACTTGGTCATTCTCACAACAGCTTTACAAATGTTGGATGCCATGACAGATTATTACTATATACACGACACATACTGGTGTGCTATTCTAAAGGCTGTCATGACTTTTACTGACAATGGTTACATTGTAAAATGGTTTCAACAAGTACCATGCGCCGCACACTAAACCAATCAGGGCTTTATGGGCGAAGGCCAAGGAAGACACCATTGCTGAGGAAAAGACATAAAAAAGAACGACTGATCTTTGCCAAAGAGTACCTGGACACACCGCAGTCCTTCTGGGAAAATGTTCTGTGGACAGATGAAACAAAAATAGAGCTATTTGGCAATGCACACCAACAGTATGTTTACAGACGGCGCAATGAAGCCTACAAGGAAAAGAACACCTTACCAACAGTTAAGCATGGTGGAGGATCCATAATGCTGTGGGGCTGTTTTGCTGCATCTGGTACTGGAGGCCTTGACCGTATCACAAGAATCATGAAATCAGAGAATTATCAAGAGATTTTAGAGCGAAATGTCCTAGCCAGTGTAAGAAAACTTGGTTTGAGTCGAAGATCATGGGTCCTCCAGCAAGACAAAGACCCAAAGCACACATCCAAAAGCACGCAGGAATGGTTGAAAAGGAAAAAATGGACTGTTTTAAAATGGCCAGCAATGAGTCCTGATCTCAATCCGATTGACAATCTTTGGGGTGAGCTGAAATCTGCTATTGGGGAAAAGAACCCTGCAAACGTTCAAGGGCTTGAACAAATAGCAAGGGAATGTAGGTGAAACCGGGGTTATTACATTAAGTTAATTAAATCAGTCTCATAAAATGTAATAATCATTAAATTTAGTATTTAATATTTTATAATTAAATTACTAAACAATGGAAAGCTCTAGTTGTATCACTATGCTACAATCTATGTATGGTATCACAATACTAAAGTACTACAATATCACTACACAGTCTATAACACTTTATGAAACAACTAGAAAAGTGAAGGTATTTGAAGTACTTGATTGGCGGAAAATGGCTTTCAGTGTAATATTGGAACAATAACAGGCAAGACAATTGTTTAAGTATAATATAAACAATTTATTAAAAGTAATAAACGGTGATTAACAGTAATATAAAATCAGGTATAATCACAATACACTGGAGTAACAAAACGAGCAAGGCACAAAGTGGAGTTGTGAAACGAGGTACTCTGTTTCAGCAAGGCAGAGGAGGGTGCGTTAGCTTCCTCGTCTCTGTCTGTGTGTGTGTGTGTGTGTGTGAGCGGATACGTGCGTGTGTGAGCGGGTGCGTGTGTGGGTATGCGCAGTTGCGAGTAAACGCGGTCACGCACTCAATGGAGAGAGGGGGGAAGTGAGAGGAAGGCTATGCGCAAGCGCACAGGTGAGGGATGCTCTGTGCGCGAAGTCAAATAGTGTCTCCGGCTCCAACTAGAGTTAGGATAGTCACCGGATGCGGCTGCGGGTCCGAGACAGGAAACTTTAGTTTGCTTAGGCGCAACTTTAGTTGGGGGGAGGTGCACGAGTATGGAATGCCTAGAACAAAGGATTTTGCCTTAAGGACAAATCCTGGCTGGGCCTTAATTCAAATACTAAGATCTTCGACAACACTGAGATTGCAATGTGTGCGTGTATATGTTCGTGTGGTGATGCAAAAGGGAGTTAGAGAGAGAGAGAGAAAGAGATAGAGAGATAGTGCATGCACAATCCTATCTAATTAACTAGCAAAAGAACTAAGCAAGATTATCAACGGTCAAAGACCGGGTAGATTGTGAAATTACAGTTTGCATTTAGATCTTAAACGAAATCAAATAACAAAACTTATCACACAGATTAAAACATACATGTAAAACTAAATTCTGCCCAGATATCAGCCTTACTTCGATCGCTCTTGCGTGGCGACCAAGATGTTTTCTGCGGGTTTCCTTGGAGCAGCGTGGAACGCAGGCGCCTGGAAATGCCGGGTTTCTTCCTTCTTTAAAGCAGTTCGTCAACTGGACTCTGGTGCGGCCTGGTGAGGGTCGTGGTGAGTCGTGAAGGGGATGAAGAATTCTTTTCGTCGACTTGAATAACAGGGAGGAGGGATCCGGTCGCCTTCTCCTATTCAATTAAACTGCGGGGCTGCAGTGTATTATATCGATATACTCAGGTTTTAACTAGCGATTTCAAGTAGATTAGAACTTTGATCAGAAGTCCTATGAGCTATGAGTCGTCGCGTCGTCCTTTGTCCTGATGAGGGGTCATCTGCAGGGAGGGTATCTCTATGTGATGAATGGACTTCACTAGAGTGAAAACCAAACGAGAGAGAACGAGTTTCAGGTTTACCGCGGTCTTAAAGGGCAAAACGCGTCACCCGGTTTTATGACCTTGTTGCGGCCAATACAGAGTCAATGAAAGGTAGATAAGGAATGAAAGGTGATAAGGGACCTCTGGGTAATGTAGTCTATGGTTAGACCACCTACAGGAAGATTGGGGGAAAATACCAGCTGAGAAGTGCAAGAAGCTTATAGATGGCTACAAGAAACATTTGGAGGCTGTCATCACTGCCAAAGGGTGTGCAACCAAATATTAAAGAGGGGTTAAAGAGCCGTTATTTCTGCACATGATGTTTTTTCTGTTTCTTCTTTGAAATTACAATATGCAAGTTGAAAAAACTATTTTCTTTGTTAAATTACTTTGGACCTCCAATTACAAGATCCTGATGATATAAATTTGGTACATTTCCATTTATTTCTGAAGATATTGTACAGGTTATGCAAAAAATGAAGAGGTGCCAATAATGGTGAGCAGGACTGTACATAGAGAAAAGATTCAATTGTTAGGCAAGATGAGAAGGTTAGTTTTAGTTACACGTAACAATACGTATTTACTGAGGTCACTTAATATAATGTGTGACCGAAAATGTTCGCCATCTCCGCTCCCCCATTGGCTCCTCTCCCTGTGCCCTGGCCCTGGTCAGTCCTGCAGATGTGGTGTCAGTGGTCGGCCCGGCCCGGCTGCGGTGTCAGTCCTCCAGCCGTGCAGCCGGCAGGGTTCTGGCGCCGTCGGTGCATCTCTCTCTGCGGTGTGCCGCCCTGGGCAGCTCCGCTGCAGCTGGATCGGTGGTGGGGGGGTGCCCTCTCGGCCGCTGTGGGGTCAGTGGTCTGGGCAGGGCGCCAGCCTCACGGCTCTGGCCTTTCCAGTTGCGCAACTCTGCCTGGAGGCTCGTTTGTCTTTAGATTAATTTAGGCTGATAGAACTGTCAAATTACCTGTGTTGTGTTTTTTCCAAATCATATTTGAATTTCTTTTATTCATGCTGAGCAATAAATACAGCAGAATATCCACTGATTTGTGCAATGCAAATAAGTATAGATCTTATTCTAGGTCATTCAGAGGAATAGATCGAATGCTACGTCAACCCTGAAAGAGCACCCATTTCATAGCTTGGCAAAACATACAAAGAGAAGTCATTCATGTTTCATGTTAGCTGAAGTTAAATATTCCAGAACTATGTCTCTGTATCAGATTTGAACATACATTTAGATCAACAAGAATAGAATTCCGTCACATCTATTTCTAAATTTCATTTCATTTCTACATCTAAGTGCTCCAGACCAAGGGACCATTTCAGACAATGCTTCAGTTGACTGACACATAATCAAACAGGCATGGAATGGCCATTGGGAAGTTCGGGAATATTCCCGGTGGGCCAGTCTGGCGAGGCCTGGTCAGTTAAAAAAAAAAAAAAAAACAGTATATAGCCCAAAGCATTACAGACTAAGACTTTGATATGGCTTATACAAACATCCCAAAGGCGATCTTATCTGCAGTGACAATGGCTGGTGTGATCTGTAATAGCAGCGAGGGCTTGGCCAGTTCATCGCAGTGAGGGCTTGGCCAGTTCATTGCATGTGCTGTCACAACATGGGGAGAAAGAGGAACCTCTCAGCCAGCAGTGCAGACAAGAATCGGCAGAAAAAGAGAAAGCCCTTTTTGGGCTGTCACTGTAAAGTGTGCAAACATGTCTGTGAGTCTTTGTCGTGTTAGGGGTTGTGAACTAGTTAAATAACTTATTAATGAGCCAAATGTTTTTGTTAACTTTTAAAACTAATGTTTTCAATGCATTTCAACGAGTCCCTGTGCAGGTTTGTCAATTTCCAAGGTTTACCTAGTCAGTGCAGAAACGTTTAGAGTTAAGTTATCGCTGAATTTCTCTAAATTGCTTCAAGTTTGGGAAAAAATTGATTGAAATGATTAACTATCCCTTTTCTGAAATAATTGGATACAGGTGAACATGGCTCTGAAAAAAAGATAGGGAAAGGAGGGAGCACAGATTTCATATTACAGCCAAACAAACAATACAAATAACAGATTGTGTATTTTAATGAATGATTTGATCATCAATAAACATGTCAGGTTGAATTTGGCGTATCAAATTGGGTCCTCTTGCCAGCTAATTCTGCGGCTGCTTTAGTTGCCTGTCTGGCCCGGTAATCAAGACCAATCAGTCTGAAGGAGATTACCAGAGCAACATTTGTACCATCACATAAATGACAAAAAGAACACATGAACAAGGCTGTACTACAAAGATGACTTCCTTTTTCCAATTGACCTCATATATTATTTGTATATTTAAACCTTGAGCAGGCTATTCTTCATTTGAACTGGGCTCATGCACGGACCAGAGTATTGCATCAGCCCATGAGCTGCTCCAGGCGTCTGATTAATCATCTGTCAGACTTTACTTTCATGAATTTCTGTGCTTGGGCTGTGTTCACTCAAAACTATGACATTCTCTTCTCTTATCATTTTGTAACATTCAGTCTGATTGTTAGTGTTGAGCACAACTTCTAAAGAAGAGTGGTTTAACTCAGTGAGGGTTGATTGGGGTTTTGCTGGGATATGTGTTAACCTGTGTTTGTATGGCCTCTGGGGGAATGGAGTACAATGTCTTAATGCAACTTATGAAGTTGTCAGCAAAAGCACATTCAATTTGAACAGAGACATTTTTTGGCATTTAATGAGATAACTGATCGGTGAGTCTTTGTCATCATGAATGCTGTGAAGTGACCGTCTGACATTTCTGCACAATGTCCTCCTGTCTTGAAGCCCTTTTGATTAATCAGACCTTTCACCATATAATCTTATTGAAAAATCATTCAAATCAGTTTTGGACGTCGAGTTCTTCTAGTCTTTTTGGTCTTTGTTGGATTTGGGGAATTTGAGGAAATTGAGTGTTGCATGTTTGAAGGTAATGTTTTGTATTGAGAGGTCCGTTAGAGTACCTTTTGAAGTCAGTAAAATTGGCTGAATATTTGATGTGCCGTATTCACAAAAAAAACATTACGACCGTTTTGCGTTTGGGAGGTTTAATATAGCTTTTGTTATTTTGTCAAGAACATTGCCATATTGTCATGACGGAAATTACTGTTTGTGTTCACAGGTTTTGCTTTGCCATTTCGATGAGTCTGATAATAAAAGTCCTTTGGGTCATTTTACAAAATTGATTTGTTATACAAGTATAACCGCGTTGTGTTGTGTGGTTAACAGATATATCTCAATAACTTGCCTTTCTGTTGTTGTAAATTGTGTGGATTATACATGCTTGTGATGTGTTCTGTGGTGTATCTTGCCATTCGCTTACCATGCTGTCATGCTATATTGTATGGTGACTTGCGTGTCGGTGCTGTAGTGTAGTCAGTTGTTGCTGCGTTGCTGTTTTTCAGTAGTTTCAAGCGTGCTCCAGTGCCTGTTAGAGATGTCATCACTTCCACAGCATCAGTGTTGAGAGGTTAGATGCAGATTTAATTTGATCCCACATTGCCATGCCAGCCCAGGCCCTCGGAGAGGAAAACACTTTTCCCCTCTCTCACACACACACACACACACACACACACACACACACACTCTCTCTCTCTCTTTCTCTCTTTTTCACTCTGTCTTTCTCCCACACACGCAAGCGAGCAGTGCGGTAGAGCATGCCTTAAATCGGCTCACATTTCCCTGCCTATCTTATGCAACCGAAGGGTGGGTGAAGGGGGGAGGGGTGGGGGTGGGGGGGGGGGGGGGATGCGATTAGCACAGATGATCAAAGGGTCTGATCCGTGCTTCATGGGGTGAGTTTCAATGTGAAGGCAGAGATGTGCATACACAGCACACACACACACACACACACACACACACACACACACACACACACATAAACACATGCGTCATGCTTACACCCCCCACACATACGCATGGGAATCATGCACACATGAGTGGCTTACACACGGGACACCAGAGGGCATGTGCACCAGCACACAAGAGCCAAGCAGGAGGACAAGTGAGGCCAAGCGAGGTCTTGAGCGGTGGAAGTTGTTTGCCATCGCAGCTCTCTCTCTCCCCCTCTCTCTCCCCCTCTCTCTCTCTCTCTCTCTCTCTCTCTCCCCCTCTCTCTCTCTCTCTCTCTCTCTCTGTGCCAGGGCTCTGGGGACTGTCTGACGTTGATGATGTCACAGGCTCCTCGGTAAGAGGTGAGAGGGTAAAGCAGGGAGACCAGCTGGCCCTGGTCCCGAGGCTCTGAGCTAACATTATTCATTGAGATTACACATACACAGATACTGACATGGCACTCACACAAACACATACATGACTCTCTCTCTCTCACACACACACACACACACACACACACACACACACACACACACACACACACACACACACACACACACACACACATGAACTAATACATGTGCATGGACATGCTGATATACACACATAGACACATACTGTATGTATGTTCAAAGGCTGATACATGGCAATACATTAACATGCAAACAAGTTCATGACATAAAAACACAAACACAGACTTTCACACTAATACACAGAGAGATCAGACCTCTGGGCTGAGTCATGGGCTTTGGCAGACTCCATATCCCATGAGCCCCCTGGGCAGGCAGTGTACAGCCTGCAGGATGAAGCAGCTGCGATCCTGCTGCTCATGCCTCCTGAGTCTCTGCCAAACTGTGAGCTCTGATTAATGTCACACACACACACACACACACACACACGCACATGTGCAGACACACCGAAACACACGCTGATCCATGACTGATTATCACAGCCATCCACACACCACATACAGACACACGCAGACCCATTGTGTTGCAAATATCAGTTTTACACACACACACGCACACACACTCACACACACACACACACACAAGCGCACACATGCGCACACACACACACACACACCCACACACACACATGCACACACACACACACAAACACACACACATGTTAACAAACATAGAATGTGCTCACATACTCTTTGAGCACACATACATAACTATGCTAGTCTGCCTTCAGAGTGCGTCTCACATGGTGGTGACTAATGGCTATCTAGCAGTCCTAAAACGCTATAGGGGTAAGAGCCTTATTGCTTTCTTTCTAAATGCTGTGTGTGTGTGTGTGTGTTTTTATGTGTGTGTGTGTGTCTGTGTTAGTGTGTGTATGTGTGTGTGTGTGTGTGAGAGAGAGAGAGAGAGTGTGTGCATTTGCATGTTCATGTGTTTGTGTACAATTGCATTAATGGATGTCTTTTGTGAGACGTCCACATCCATATGTTTGTGAAAAAAATCCCCTTACAAATGCAGACAATGGTGTAAATGTATAATCCAGTTTACAGACAAAATACAATATGCAAACATCTGAGATAACATAAGTCTACATGTATGGATAGGGTTAGGCAAGAGGGAGGTAGCCCTGTTTAAGAAATCCACTCTAGGTGTTGCTAATGAAAACTTTGACAGAGAGAGAGAGAGGTCAACTTGTCAGAGAGTAGCTTGTGCTTTCCATTGCAGACCTTTTCAGAATATATACTGATAGTCCCCTTAGGGTACCCTGACACAAGCAGGTATGACAAGAGCAGAGCTAACAATCTCTAGAAGTACTACAGACAGCCACTGGACCTGGCACGCCATGTCTAACTCAGCATTAGAGTTTGTGTGTGTGTGTGTGTGTGTGTGTGTGTGTGTGTGTGTGTGTGTGTGTGTGTGTGTGTGTGTGGGTGTGTGTGTGTGACATGGGAGATAATAGTGCCTCTAGGAATGCAAGCGCACACACAAACAGACGCATGCATGCAAAATTTCACCCAGGTCAGTCATGACCTTGCGATCTCTGCAGTCAGGTCTGACAGGCAGACAAGGTACAGCTGGGTTCTCCCATGTTGATACTTGACACACGTACACACACATACACACTCACACACAGATGTACACAGACTCTTATTTATGCATATACTAACTCCCACTGCCAAATCATCTGAGAGAATAACACACAGAGAGACAGAGAAAGAAAGAGAGAAAAGGAGAGGGAGAGGGAGACTCAGAGAGTCTACTTTATCATTAGTACTCTGATCAATAGGGCTGAAGGCCACATTTCTCTCTGTCTGAGCGAGGACGCCGGGGTGTATTCCCCGCAGAGGGCCAGCCGGCCGACACGGCCGAATAACACCGCCCGCCGCCGTCTTTCATTTCTCCAGCCCGACCGAGGACAGGATGTGGAGGATATGTTTGTATTAGTGTTTTAATCATCCTGCTCTGACAGCCTCTTCCACTGTTCAACCACTTGCTTCAGGTCTGGGGATGGGATGGGGGGGTGTTCAATAGCCCAGGAGCCACGATGAGCCACAGCGCTGAAATGAAGAGAACTGGCAGGTCTCTCACTTTTCATTACAGGCTCTCCTCTGTGACTCAGCCTATCTTGGAAGCTCTGGTAGCAAATGTGTTTCTCTTCTTTTCTTTCTTGTTTTTTTTCTTCTTCTTTTCCTGCCGGAGAGAGTTGTGTGATACGGAAGTCTGTTTTTTAGTGGCTTTGTAAATTTCGCTCTGTTTCAACAGCGCGTCTAAACATCAAGCGCCCCCGAACGAGGATGAAATCCAGATGCTGGATGCTTCCAAGAGAGCAGGGCCTTTTGCTCTCGGAGACGACTGAAACATTCATGTAAGAGCTTCCCCTTTTTGGAATGCTCAGAGATGATATTTTTCAAAAGCGCAGTGACAGATAAATAAAATACCAGCAGGTGAATGGAGCGCTGTTCTGCTCCAGACGATGAAGATCAATACATGCCCGTGCGGCTCCCCGGATGCCGTTCCCACTGGCTCGCTGCTGTTTACACCTCAAGGGCTCTCCAGTAATGATATAAAAAAGCACTCGTTACCACGGCGGCAGCGGCGGCGGCCACCCCGAGCCGTCCCATAATGCATCAGCTTCAGCGGTGGCATCGGCAGCAGTCGCCCCACTGCAGAGTCGTCCATCACACTCGCGGCAGCCAATGGGGAGGCTGGGGAGAGACGCCGCAAAGGCCAATCGGATTTGCAGTCGAAACGCATCATGTCTGTGGCCGTGCTGGCGAAAAGGGGGTGGGTGCAGGGGTGGGGGGTTTCTGTGTGGGGTCTAAGCCAGAGGGTCTGGTATGATGTCACTCCAGCAGAGAAAGTGAGCTGGAGTTGCAGACTCTAATGCAGCACTGAGGGGAATGCTGATAGGGGTTGTTGTTGTTGGTGTTTTTTTTTCTCTCTCTCTTCTGTAGGCCATCAGCCCCTGCTGTTCAACAAGGGAGACCCCAGGGGAGCGTTTGGGTTACCTCTCACAGGGTAACAGTAGCAGTTGGGGTTCTGCTCAGGGCAGAGGATTTACATCGCATGGATACACACAGACATAAACACATACACAGGAACACTTAGACACACACACACACAAACACGCTGAAATGTAATATTCTTTATCGAATTAAAGCCAAATCTTCTCAAGCCACTGTGGTTGGCCTGGTGATTTGAATTTCTTCACTTCCATACCTGATCCATTCTCATTATGGGGATGTCGACTTCTTGCATGGCTCCATGCTGCCTCTGACGTTCCTATTGGTCAGTACTGCAAACCTACTGAGTTCTTCAGCCAACCAGATGGCCGCTTTTACAAAAAGGCCCAGCATGAGTTTGACACCTGCTAATTTCACACAGATTTTCCTCATAAAAGGCTGCAAAAGTTGTCCATTCTTCTGTATTATTCTGCTTGTGAGTTTCTGATTTATGACCAATCCATCCAGTGCCCTAACCTGAATTGATGTCCCAAGTCAAATACAATGGGCAATATCAGAGATATTATTAGGTCATCTATAATCTTGGGTCCGGCCTGAGGTCATTTCACGAGCCCACTCTTCATCTCTCTCTCTCCCACTCCTGTCCTGCCTGATCTATACCAGTAAAGGCTAGAAAACCCCCCGAAAGAAACTAGAAAAGGTGTACAATGTCAGGCATGTATGTGTTCATGGAAGAGTTCAATCTTCAGTTCTTTTTTTTAAAAGCATTCAGCTGATAGAGTCAGGAAACTTTTTCAACCACCATGGAAAACAAGCCTAAATATGGATTTCATCTTGAGCAGCGATAATGACACAAGATTACAAATAGTTTGAGATAAAATGTTCAATCTTATAGTCTTTTATTAGTCAATTATTGTAGGTGTGTGCTGTTACGACCCTCTGTGCCCTCTTCAGGCTTTGCACAGTCAGTGCATTGGCTTTGGCAGCGCGGGCCTGGAGGTTCTACTATATCTGTATAGGGGGTTCTCCTTTCATTAAGGGATGAAGCGTTGAAGCTCTTTCTCTTGTATTAGGTACTTTCTCCAATCATCTCCCTCGTTCCCTCTTTAACAACTGACACGGCATGGCATCTCACATACGCACACACACACACACACACACACACACACACACACACACACACACACACACACACACACACACACACACGCACACACAATTGTTCCTTTCCAAATTACTTTCCGTTTATTTCTTGATGACAGCAAGTTATTTATTGTTTTTTTGTTACTTTCAATACATTTCTTATTGGGTAACCTTACCTGATTCCCTTTTCAATGTTGCAGTTCTTGAGCCGGCTGAAAGGGTGCTGTTGCAGATGAGCATCGCAGACTTCAACTAGATGCATGGACGGATTATGAAACCATGGGCCCCTGGGCCTGGACATGTGACACCCCTTCGTGCGCACGCGGCCGTACACACACACACACACACACACACACACACACACACACACACACACACACACACACACACACACACACACACACCATTAGGCGTATATGTATATATATATATATATATATATATATATATATATTACCAACAATGTGTTGTGTTTTACGGTCGAATTAGTTACTTCGGCTGTTATTTTTTTTTAAGTATTCAGCTGATAGGGTCAGGTAACTTGTTCAACCACCATGGAAACAAGCAGACAGGTCAAAGAGAAAGCTATCAGAAACATGGACTCTGACAAACGGTTACGTAAACAGTGCTGAAGCGTTCACATACACAATCAAACAGGCGCTGCGCTGCGGCCTGACTCCGAAATGATAACAGCCTGTTAAATAGGGGCACGGCAGCTTGAATGATAGCAGCTGTTTAGGAGACGTTATTGCTATGTCCCTGTTGTAGTGGTCATCAGCTCTTAGGCAATGATGAGCTATATGACAAGGCAAAACGTCTGTCTGACCACTACAACAGGGACATAGCAATAACGCTTCCTGCACAACTCATTCAGGGCCTTTTTTAGAGCAGAGATTGCTCAGAAGTCCTCAGTCTCCCAATTTGCCAAGATGCTGATTATGGATTATCACTCCGTAACATCCACCTTCGGTGAGGTGTGCACTGCCCTGCTATTGTTTCTGACATCCCTGACAGTGGCACCAGCCGAGTGATCCTTTTCCAAATTGAGACCTACCCAGCATGGACCAGGAAAGGCTGAATGGGCTGGCTATCCTGTCCATTGAAAAAGCATATCATGCATCACCAATTTCATGTTTGAAAGGCATCGTTCGGCTTGCAGGTGTGCTGTGCCTCTGACTGTGCTCAGTCAGCCTGTTGGTCTTGACGTTCAGATTTTGCGCCTAAACTAGCTATATCGTATCGTCTCGTCACATGTTCAAATAGAGACTTGACATTGGACAACAAGATATATATACAGTGGGGAAAATAAGTATTTGTGTAGTTCTGGGGTTATTCTGCACCTTTCGGATGATCACCGATACCGCACAAGGGGATATCTTGCATGGAGCCCCAGACCTAGAGCGATTGACAGTTGTTTGGTGTTGCTTCCATTCATGAATAATCGCAACAATAGTTGTCTGCTTCTCACCAAGCTGCTTGCAGATGGTTTTGTAACCCATTCCAGCCTTGTGCAGGTCTACAATCTTATCTCTGACGTCCTTTGGTCTTGCTCATGGTGGTGAGGTTGAAGGTGTGAAGTATGATTCTTTGGACAGGTTTCTTTTATACACGTCACCAGTTGAGATCAGGTGTACCTTGTTAGGCCTAATGAGGACTAATCTGTGTGCTTCTTGGGCACAACTGGTCATTGGGAGCCAGAATTCTTGCTTTTTGCTTGGGGGTTCAAATACTTATTTTCTGCATCAAATACAAATAAAGTCATAAATGTTTTAAAATGCAGTTTTCTGGATTTTTTTGTTGATATTCTGTTTCTCACTGTTAAAATACACCTACCATTACAATTACAGATCAAACATTTCTTTGCAAGTGGCCAAACTTGCGAAATCGGCAGGGGTTCAAATACTTATTTTCCCCACTGTATATATATTTCCCAGCAATCATCATTGCATATCTCTATATGAAATAAGAAATTATTCATTTAATTGAATATATTTTTTAATAGTTTCCATAGTCAATGTAGGAAAAGTATATAATTGTGTTATAGATTGATACTGACTATTTCCCTCCCACAAAATAATGAAAACCATGACAGAGATTTGGAGGAGATATATAGCATAAGGTACTCTTCTAAATGTATTATAATTCATCTTTGATCACAGGCGTGTTTTCATGGCGACACTGTCAATCAGTCGCTTCCGAAAAACACATCCACGGGTAGGCCCGCTTTGCCCACGGGCCCCAGTGCAACCGCTCTGCCTGCGCAGTCTATAGTTACACCCCTGAGCGCACATTCATATTTTCTAACACAGCTCAGGTACACTAAATTAAAGCCAACAGCAAATTAACAAAATACACCTCTTTCAACCACAAATAAGAGATACATGACAGCGACTTTACGCAGAGGCTCTGGCTCAGGGCCCCCTTGAGGTCATGGGCCCCTGGGCCTGGGCCCGGTAGGCCCGTTCGGTAATCCATCCCTGACTAGATGCTAGCAGCTACATAAAGCCTGTGGAGAGAAATGGTGTAATGTCCTCTGTGGCTGATTGCAGGTTGACCCGACCAATCTGTCTCTATCAAATGAATGTTAATCCCTCTTCATCAACTGTTGTGTTAATTACAGAATGAGGCAGATTATCATAAATTCTCACTCACTGACTGGCTAATGAAGGTTTTGCAAAAGGGTTCATTGGCATTTTTTTTGTGGCGAGGTTTTTTTTCGTTTTCCCTTTTGGCCAGTGTTTGTAGCTCTTGTCCGTTTGTCAACACAGCCTTTGCAGATGGCCTTACGCAATATGTAAACAGCTTCCTCTTCAAAGCTGTGTCAGTAGGGGACTGAGTCATCGTGACCAGATGAGTCACCAGGGACACTCCAAGAGAAAGATTTGAATTATTATTATTTTTTTCTCCAAAAATTCAGAACAGAAATGCCTCCTCGAGTAAAGCAGACTTTTAAGGATATATGCTTTCCGGCATTAAACAGCAGTCATAACGCATAACCCAAATAAAGAACAGAGAAGCAGAATAAGTTTCAGCTTTTCTGTTACATAAATTACTTCAGAGGGGAAAAAAGCACAAAGGGAGGGTAAGTAGCAGTAAGCTGTGGGTCCAGGCTTCTAGAGTGTTCTTTGGAGCTCCATTACTGCCTGCGTATTGTGTTACTGCCACTCGGTGGGCTCGGCATGACTAAAGTTTTGATGCTCGCTAGTGGAGCTGTAATTACCCACAATGCCCTGCTGCCAGAGTCAGAAAGAACACAAAGTGTCCTTCAATGCCCGATCTGGAGAGCAGTGTGAGCACACCTACACATGCATAGACTCACGCTGACATACACACACACACACACACACACACACACACACACACACACACACACACACACAGGCACACACACACTTTTCAGCCTTACAGCATGCCCCCTCCCAATCCACACACTAACTGCAAAATACCATGTAAACAGTGCAAACTGTTTGTCAGGTTTGTGACATAATATTGAGACAAACATCTATTGCACAGTAACCGTCAATTTAAGCAGCATATTACATAACATAATTACTGCATGTCAGTATGATCATTCATAACAATGAATATACTCGGTCTTAACTTGGTTAAATATACGATCATTTAGATACTATACAACCTTGAAAGGTTATGCTATACAACTTTTGCATCCCAATTCATGTGATAGAGTATCCAAATGAAAAGTTGTTAAAAGTTGTAGTATTACTGTAAGAAATATTTAAAAAGTTGAGTTTTTCCCTTTCGCCCTTCAACTCAGTCTTTAATTTTCTTTCTCTCCCTGCTCTTTCTCCCTTTCTCCCTGTGCTGTCCTGGACCCACCTTGATGTATATCCAGCTTCCGATGGCACACCCACATGCTTCAGCAATGTTAATTTAGCGCGGATGTAACACTGATTTAACGCCACATTTAGCTGTCCCCGAGGGCTTGAAATTGGGATTATGATCTTGATTTTGCTTGATAAGTGAAAACACTGTGCCACCACTGTTCTCAGGCCTTTGAGATCTCTGAGCAATGAATGTGTGTGTGTGTGTGTGTGTGTGGTGATGGTGGTGGTGGACTGTGTGTGTGTGTGTGGGAGGTGGGGGTTGGGTTAGCGCAAAAAAAGTGGCAGAGATTGGATTTACTGGACCAACCCCAAGATTTGGCCTAACAACTGCAATAAATATAGATAGATTTTAATAATAGATTTCACCTGTTCTTACTACCAATCAATACAAATAAATATTTTATAAAATGGAGACTCACTAGAATGATGTAGAGGTCATGAACTAACGTAGATAGTATTGAGTTAAAGCTCACACAGGAACCTTGAAGACATATGTATCAATTTGCACAGATCTTTGTGTATATCAGCCCTGCTGCCCGTCACATCAGCAACTTGCCAACACAGCTTCTCTTGTTTACTTATTGACAGTGGCTGTGTCTGGCAGGCGGTAGAGGTAGGTACAAAATAAAAATCTCTTTTGGCACCTTTTAGAAAGGGAAAAGCAAAAGCTAAACAGTGTGGCATCTTACAGTACCGTTCGGATTCCAATCCATATGTCAGGAGATGACATCTATTCTCATCTCCATTGGAGTTTCTGCGATTGTCATTCTTATTGTTTGATGCATATTTATACTTTGTGAGTCAATGGATTTAAAGTAAAACGGCAGTGATTTGGGTAGGTGCATCTCAGACCGCAGTAGATGCTGGTTCCTGTTCCATCAGCCCCTGAGCTTGACCTTGTTGGTTAGACCTAGTGTGTTAGACTTGTATTAGACCTAGTGTGTTAGACTTGTATTAGACCTGTATTATACCTGTATTAGACCTAGTGTGTTAGACCTAGTGTGCTGAGCATTGCAAATTTGTTCATGTGCATTATTCTGTCCACATCGGCACCTAGACCTTCATTCTTTTTTTGCTTTGCATGCATCAGATAGCAAGACTCAGTCTCGTACACTGTAGCGGAAAATGAAGGAATACATCAACACATGATACTGTATAACGCTTATCTTCTTTTTTGCCACTGCAAGGTCAGGTGGAAAAATGGGTCCATATGAGTCAGTCAGCACCCTCCTACTGTGATGGGTTGGCTGAAACTCCCCTTCTTGACATTACACTTCATTTTCAACTCCATCGTTGGTGGTCTTTTTTTTCCAACACATCTCTGTATGTTTTGCAAGGAGTGTGGAAAGTCCTGTTTGCTGACAGGGATATACAATACTTCATTGAAGAGTAACTTTTATGACGTAATCCTTGACAAGTCACAACACTTTTTATAACATGTCTATTACACTCTGCAGGTTGCAGGATGACGTGTGTCCCTGTTATGCAGCACAGGCTATTTTAGTAACCACAGTTCATACAAAACTGCCACACGTGTCATAACAAGCAAGTTATATGACATTGATTGTCATAAACGAATAAGACACTTTATGCTAGTTCATTTTTTATTAGTTTACCACTAGGTTCACGGACCAGTCAGCTAAACAGAGTCCGACCATGCAGCAGCTGCGTTTTTCAGTCTCAGGCTGGTTGGTTTTCAAACGGCACAAGAGTAAGAGACTTGGCATGTCCCTCCAGAAGTCGTGAGACTGCACATTGCGCTTTTCTTCTGCTGTGCAAATACTATTTATTTACTGACTCCTTGTGGTCTTTTTGCTAAGCTTTTTAGGAAGCAGTTGGGCAGCGCCCGCTCTTAATATCTTTCAGAGTAATTTAAGGGCAAATGTCCTTCCAAGAAGCTGTCAACATACTGTGCCCTCCCACGCTCCAGCAAGAGTTTCTCTTTTTGCTGAGCAACCGAAGCCCGCTAGCAAGCAAAAAAAAAAAAACTTCAAACTTGGAACAACCCTCTTTTTTTTTCTTTTTTTTTAAACAAGATTACAAATCACACATCTTCGCATAGGTGTTCTGCAAAAAAAA
>NC_045164.1:12673180-12678180 GCF_900700415.2 Clupea harengus
TTTCTTTTTCTTTAATTGTTATTGTTTTGTTTTCAGTGTAACACTCTGCCTTGGTAACACTGTAGATTTGTGTAGGCTACAGCGGCACCAGCAGACAGGTTAATGTAAAACGAGATCTAACCAGGTATTCTGCCAGTGCCCTTGGCCCTTGAGAGATCTGGGTCCCCGGGGCAATTGTCCCATTGGCCTTCTGGTTAATCCGCCCCTAAGCTTGAGCTTTACGGGTTGAGCATTACCTTCTCACCCTGAAACTACTTAGTATGGAAAGCATTGCTAATGTTAGCAGTGGCAATATCTGGCAATGCCAGTGTTAGGGTCACAGGCTCACCATCAGCTCTAATGAAAATGCACACTTTGGTACAAGAGTTGCTTTGGATAAATATGGAAACATTCCATGAGCTGGAGAATATGATAGAATCTAGGATACTACTGAGAGTGTGACACACTGCCCCATCATCAGTAGTCTGCCTGGCCTCATGGTATTCTGATTCAAAAGTGCAGCATACATGAATTTTAAACAATTTCAGACCATTTGGGGCGGACTGGCAACAAAGTAATGTATGTATGTATGAACAATGAATGAGAAGAGAATAATGTTGAACAAAAAGATAAAGACAAAAGGTCCACCTACTTAACTAAGCTAAACTAACAACGCTTGGCTTAACATGTTTCATTTCATAAAAGCTTCTGTGGTAGCTCACTTTTGTTCTATTCAACAGTGACATCATTTAGGCCATTTTAATTTTAGTAATGCAGTTCAATCACAATCGAACCGACACTCAATTTTTATAAGATTTTTTTAAAGGAATAGATTGAATAGATTTTTGCATGGATTCAGACATAATTAAAGGTTTAACTACCATTGATTAGGAAATCTGCTTCCAAAATGGGATTATTCAAAACACATAATTCAAAATGGCCTCAGAGTAATTTCAAGTCTTTGAGTACATGGCCCCCCTGCTACCACCTCTGACTCCCAGGATGAATTCAGTTAAAGGCTGAAAGACTCATTATCAAGAGGCCTGTTGCCCGGATACGCCATTCCATGGAATTTGTGCATGTGGAAACTGCAATTTGCAGTTTTAGTGAGGAGTGCGAGAGAGTGCAAGAGAGAGAGAGAGAGACAGAGAGAGAGAGAGAGAGAGAGAGAGAGAGAGAGTGTGTCAGATTGGGCAGAATGCACAGATCTGTTTGTCTGATAGATACATGATTACTCATTTGGGGAGAAATACATTCTTCCATCTGTTAAACAGAGCTTGACTGCTAGATATACCCACTCAATGTATATAAACTTGGGAGGACAAATAACATGCAGAGACTGGATGCAAGTTCTGAGAAAACACTCAATCAATTTATTTTGTGCAGGTGCATCAGCTTATATAGACAGTCACATGACACACACATCTGAAATGCATCAGCAATAATTGGGAGCACAATCAGTTGTCAATTAACATTACACCTTGTGTTTCATTTGCAGTTTAACTGGAGAGAGTATGCGTTAACACTGTATTAGAAGGGTGTGTCAATCAGTTTGTTATGTCAATTTTAATGTGAAGTTGACATTGCTTGGGATGTCTTTGAAATTTACAACTTGACATTCACCAGGACAACATAACCATAACAAAAACATCCCCTAAAAAATGTCAACTTGACGTGAGAAATGACATAGTTTACCCAATGACATTTAATGACAACAGTCTTTCATGTTCATGTTTCATGGCTATGATGGTGTCATGTCAGTCTTATGCACATATGTGTCTGCGTGGGTGTGTCTGTGTGTCTGTGTGTCTGCGTGTGTGTGTGTGTGTGTGTGTGGGTGTGGGTGTGTGTGTGTGTGTGTGTGTGTGTGTGTGTGTGTGTGTGTGTGTGTGTGTGTGTGTGTGTATGTATGTGTATGTGTGTGTGTGTGTAAGTGAGTATGTGCATGTATGCTTCAGCTTCCACTCTTACATTAGCCTGCTCTGTAGATGAGCTAAAATAAAGCTGTGAAACTCCTGTGTGAAATTGGTGTGTGAGAAGCAAAGGTGTAAAATCAGTGAGTGCCTCAGAAAAAGTCTACTCTCGTCTTCGCATGGTACAGGAGCTCACACAAAAACTGAAAATGTATCATTGCACACTTTCATGCAGAAAGTTTTGGCGCTTAAACACAGAAGCTCATACAACCGTGCCCGGGCACATTCAACACACACACCCCCCACACACAGCCCCCCCACACACACACGCCAACACACACATCCCCCCACACACACCCCCACACACACACACACACACACACACACACACATGCCACACACACACACACCCCCACCCCCACACGCCACACCCCCCCCCCACACACACACACACCCACACACACACACACACACGCCAACACACACACAGCCCCCCCCCCCACACACACGCCAACACACACACACGCCCCCCCCCTCACACACACACACACACGCTAACACACATGTACTGCGACAGATTTCTGCCTCGGTGCACTGGATGGCGTGCGAATGCCAAACCAAACATGCGAAAAACAGTCAAACTCAAATATTCCTCTTCCTCTCCAAGGAGCCAAGTGCATTCCCACTCAGTCACTGAGGACGGGAGGAGCCAGCTTCCGCCGTGATGGTGAGGACGAGGGGTGTTTGATCCCAGTGGAGGCTGGGGAGAGAGAGGAAGAGAAGAGCGCGGTGCTGTGTGGTTCCAAAGAACCGGCCTACTTGGGAGATATTAATATAGGAGGGGGAATCTGCATTTCTTTTTTTGTTGTGTGATTATTTGCCTGTGTGTGTGACTGTGTGTGTATGTGTGAGTGAGCCAGTGTGTGTGTGTGTATATGATCGTGTGTGTGTGTGTATGTGTGTGTGTGAGAGAAACAGGGACAGATAGTATGTGCGTGTTTGTCTTCATTTGTGCGAGGAGTGCGCAAGAGTGTGTATGTGTGAAATGGTGGATTTGTGATCCTCTTAGTCACAGTCCTTTTGTCTTAATGCTGGAGACGGGCTGTTTTGGCCATGTGCATGTAGAGCATTTCCGCTCAGTTAGATGAGACTGATTCAGAGGAGAGCTCTCTCTTTCCCTCTGTCTGTCCGTCGTTTCTCTCCTTTCCCATTCTCTCACTCTCGCTCTCGAATTCTCTAGATCTCTCACTTTCTCTCTTTCCACCTCTGTGAACCTCATTATGATACTACATAGTTATTGATTTTCAGATGTGTGTGTTCAAGGTCTGTGTTTGTGTCTCTGTGTGTGCATGTGTGTATGTGTATGGGTTTATCTATGTGTGTATGTGTGTGTGTGTGTGTGTGTGTGTGTCTGTGTCTGTGTGTGTGTGTGTGTGTGTCTGTGTCTGTGTGTGTGTGTGTGCACATTTGTGTGATATGTAGAAGGAGAGAGATAGCACACTACCTTTTTGAGGTATAGTTGTAGTAATTGATCAGCTCTCTATTCTACTTTCCTGTTAGTGTGGTCCACGCTGAATAAGACAACAGATATTGGTCACATATTTGGATAATCCCCTATACATTATCTACAGAAATTTAGATTATAAACCAACTCTGTTGAAACTGTGTTGACTTCAATTTATGGTTCAGGTTAGGGTCAGGGATTGGGTTTGATTAAGTTGATATTCAGTGAACAATTATAAAGACTGAACTAGAATTTCAACGAACCAGCGTGTAAAGAATCTGTAGGTTGACTATCGAAATAAAGTGTCAGATATCTTCTTTATTATTGTTTCTTTGCTAGGTCTCTTCTCCCTAACCTCTGAATTAGCCTCTCTCTATCCCTATCCTTCTCTCTCTTACTCACTCTTCTCTCAATCTCACGCCATCTCACTCCTCGCTCTTTCACTTCCTCTTCCTGTTTCTCATTGGAGCTGGAGGCGTGAGAAGAGTGATGCACATTACTCACTGCCAGTGTCATGGCAACAGTTACCATGGCGTAGACTGGATCGGTTAAGGCCTTCTGGGACCAAACCTCCAATGTCACGGAAGAGCTTTGGGGACAATGGTTGCCACGGTCACTGACAACCTAACAACACTGTGAGGTTCTGTTTGGCAGCGATGTCGACAAGTACAGCAGAGAAATGAGAGCAACAAGCTATAGGTGGCTGTGTTTTATGTAATGTCCCAGATTTACTTTATGTCTATGTCAGTGCGTGTGTGTGTGTGTGTGTGTGTGTGTGTGTGTGTGTGTGTGTGTGTGTGTGTGTGCATGTGTGTGTGTGTGTGTGTGTGTGTGTATGTGTGTGTGTATGTGTGTGTGTGTATGTGTGTGTGTGTGTGTGTGTGTGTGTGTGTGTGTGTGTGTGTGTGTGTGTGTGTGCGTGTCTGTGTGTGTGTTATTCAGAGCGAACAGGGAGAAAAGGCAGTGCAGACTATGCCAAATTTAGTTTTCATTCCTACACATGTTTAAAACACAGACTGGGGAAAAAAACCTTGAAAGCTCATAAACCCAATCAATAGATCTCCCCCTTGGCTATTTTAGATGAAGGCTTTCTTTTCTTGCCATTTTCATGCTCTAACCAAGCCAGTCGATAGCTCTCTCTGCTTCTTCCACGGCTGCTTCAAGGTGCATCCCACAGGACAGGCATGGATTTGGAGAGAGTCTTCAGCCCATATTAAACTGTGGAGTTGTGCAATAATTTGTGTGGAATATTTATAAAATATTGCAGAGAAAGCAAAGAGCTCAGGGTCAAGAACTGAAGAAATGAGGACATGCAGCAAATACAATTATGTGTGTGAGTGTGTATGTTTGTGTGTGTGTGTGTGTGTATGTGTGTGTCCATACGTTTCTGAACAAAATCCACACACAATTGCACAAAATGTAGACTATGGCATAAATGTATAATCCAGTTGACAAATGTTAATGATAAAATACAATATGCAAACATCTGCCATTTCTCGGCTTAAAAATATTCACAACATAAGTCTACAAATCCACTCTAGGTGTTGTTGATGAAAACTTTCTGTGCATTAACTTTTGAAACATTCACCCATTCCGGGATTTTC
>NC_045164.1:12683180-12685680 GCF_900700415.2 Clupea harengus
TCATTAGTCATGACAGTTGATCCATGTGATGATACCATTCTCAGTAATTGTCATGACAGCGCTGAGATTTTTAGAAGCCATAACTGCTTTTGCCACGTATTCCTGACACAGCATCATGCTGGCATGACAACTATTATGTTGATGTGACACTGTACTGGACACTGACTACAATATTTATGACAGCAAATAATATCTGCCAGGGCATGGTCATGTTAGTCTTATGACACAAGGTTCAAGTGAAATGTTACCAATAGAGAACTCATAAGCCTCTATTCATACCAGGGTCCTTAAAGATGACAGATTATTGGCTTCTTACTTTTTGGCTATTGCCATTGTCAATATTTTACAATTTTACCAACTGTCTATGTCGTCAAACATTCTGACAGTTCTCGATTGCTTACACACTATAATTGGGCCTATTAACTAAACATCCCTAACCATGACGGCATTTACCTAAACTATAAAGACTTCACACATGGTTCAGATTTGTTGAACTTACTGTGCAAAACCTTCATATATCACTGACTGCACCATGTGCTCATTTCGTAAGCACTGGTATTGGATATCATAAACTCATCACAGCTCTAACCCAACTAACACACAATTCCCCAGGTGGAAACATTAAGAGTCAAATTGGTCACACACCAATCAGAACCTCAGGATAGATAGATAAAAGGGCTATGGGTCAGCTCACTTGTTTTGGAACAATGGATCCACAAATGTTTGTATTTGTGTTTTTTTATTGGTTTATATTGGTAAATACATGGAATTTGTTTTACTGTAATCTAAGTTCTTTACGTATCAGTTGCATATTTTTGTAGTATACCGTAAATCCTCAAATAAAGACCGGGATTTTATTAGAGACGGGGCTTCAGATAGTAGCCGGGGGCGTGGTCGATACGGACAAATAAAGGCCGGGCCCCGAATACAGGCCGAGGGTAAAATATCAGCACAAAGCAGACATCACAATTTAATTTAATGCATTTCATAAATACATGTTCTCCTCATGTTTCATGTTGTTGGCTTATTTCATGGGCTGTTTGCAATAAAATAAAGAAATTTTTCCATGTAGGCCTACTAGGCAAATTTGTTATTATACAGTTACTTGCCAAAACGACAGAAGCCATTCCTCCAAAATACCTATTTTGAATGATTTTGTTGCCGTTTCGTGATTTCCGCTAAGAAAAAATTGTTCTTCTGGCTAATAGAACTTTAAAGTTTCAGGTGTTGCGTAGCAAATTACTGTTTAAAAAAATGTGAAATTTTATACATATGTTGTGTCTTTGTATTGTGTTGATCGTGCAGAGAGGTTGAGAGAGGAAAAACAGAAGTGTCAATTCGTTTTACAGAAGGGTTTGAATTGATCTCACCAGTGTGTAATGGCTGTATTGTAGTGTGTGTGTATTTGATGACTTTTGTGTGATGTGAGAAAGTTTGCTTTAGATTGGGACTGAGTGGTGTTTGGATTCAACATGAAAGTTTGAAGTTTGTAAAGATAAGTGTGCAATTATGCATTTGTGTTGAGAGTTTTCTGAACAAACCTCTGCTTAAAGCCTTTTAAGAACATTTTTTTGTTGTATTTCTATTTGCTGGACATCCATTTAATACTGAGTAATATCTCTCCACTCCCCCACTACAGTTGGGTGACATAGCCATGGTGGCCGGCTTAAACCCCCCAAAACAAACCTAATCTGCTGTCTCATCTTCAGAAGTGGCAGAAAAGCTCTAATGCCCCCACTCCTTTTTTGTTTTTCATGATCCAGACTGTGACATAGCACACCAGGGTTGTTACGATGGGTGTAAATCATTGTATATATCAAGTATTTAACTACATAAATATATTAAATCATCTCATGAGTAGTTTATGACTCGCTCAGCTTTATTACAGTGACACAGATTTACCACAGCGCCACCTTCAGATGCACTGCCACAGCACACCAGTGATTGATGGATTTAAACAGTGACAGCAGCAGCAGATGAGGAGACGGAGGAGAGCACAGCATTAGTGTGCTTTGGTTGATCCTTCCAGTAGTTTAAGGATTGACTAAACACCCTGGCTGTGGTCAAATGTAATACTTCTGACTGAAAGCAATTATTTAATAAGGAGGTGTAATGAAATGGTTTGGTGAAAAACCTCAATGCCTGTGTGTGTGTGTGTTTTCTGTGTGTGTGTGTGTGTGTGTGTGTGTGTGTGTGTGTGTGTGTGTGTGTGTGTGAGTGGGCGACCTGACATCCTACATGACTGGCATGCAGGAACAGTTCATATCCTGCCATCTAATCACCATGGTAATTATGAGCTGTCACTCAAACCTGCAGGTACTTATTATGCCACCTGAAAGGACCATCATTTCTTTACGAAGTAGAGTGCAGCCACTTCTTCGCGTTACATTTAAGCACTTTCATGAAACGCCGGCTGAATTATTCCTGTCATTCATTGTGCTATACATCTCATGTCTTTGCCCCACAATGAGAAATAAGAAATGTATTATCTCCAATTTAT
>NC_045164.1:12690680-12710680 GCF_900700415.2 Clupea harengus
AACTGTCAACATGTGCTCTTGAGGTACATATGTTTAGACTAGAATACAAATAGT
Organism: Clupea harengus; assembly: GCF_900700415.2. Classification (NCBI taxonomy): domain Eukaryota; kingdom Metazoa; phylum Chordata; class Actinopteri; order Clupeiformes; family Clupeidae; genus Clupea; species Clupea harengus. The sequence goes on from NC_045164.1 coordinate 12,690,735, forward strand.
GCCCTGCATTTGAGAAAGAAAATCATGTATTTCTTGGCTGATGTTGCACACACAGAATCCCACCACCATGCATTCCCAGCCTCCCACATAGGTCACGTCTCAGCAAGGTAAACAATTTGTTTCAGTCGGTCATCTGAAATAAGGGGCTTTTTTAACAATTATGATGATTACCTCTGAAGAAGCTGACAGCCATTAATGTTCTTACATAAACGTGAAATGTCAAGGGAGGAATGGGAGCTCTCTGTTCTGCTTGTCCGTGTCTGACAGTTCATATCTAAATGTTCACAACCATTTTGATTCCCAGGCTTTCCACCCACTCACTCACAGGACAAACGCACACACACACACACGCGCACACACACATGCCTGTCCCTAAGTGGATACTGTGCCCGTTGCTGTGGTGCTGAAAGAGTGTGTGACATTTGAGTCTCCTCCAGACGTAAATCACACACCAGAAGACCATTAGCTCCGGAACCCCTGTGAAGCCTGAAATTAAAAAGAAAATCTCACATCCCTCCATCACTCCCTCACTCTCTCATTCTCCCTCCCTCCTTCTCTCCCTCCCTCTCTCCTTCTCCCTCACTCTCTCGTCCTCACATCCCTCCATCACTCCCTCACTCTCTCCTTCTCCCTCCCTCCTTCTCTCCCTGCCTCTTTATCACTCTTTTCTTCCTTTTTTCCAGCTCTCAACCTTTCTCTCCTCCTCCCCCTCTCCCGCCACCTCATCTCACTGGCTCTCGCTCTCTTCCTCCTCTCCCCTACCCTGTGCTGTGCACTCTTCCTCTTCCTCCTCTCCCCTACTACCCTGTGCTGTGCGCTGTTTCTTCAGCCCCATTCATCCCCTCTCTGCTGCAGATGACAGACCACAGCTGGCCTTGAGTTCTGTCCCTTCAGCATGACAAATGTACACACACACACACACACACACACACACACACACACACACACACACACACACACACACACACACACACACACACACACACACACACACACGCAGACACACACACACACACACAAACACACACACACACACACACACACACACACACACACACACACACATACACGCAGACACATAGCAAACTTACACACACACACACCACACACGCAGACACCTACACGCAGATACACACACACACACACATACACGCAAACATACACACTCACACATACGTACACACAGACACAGACACACACACACAGACACACACACACACACACACACACACACACCACACACACACACACACACACACACACACACACACACACACACACACATGCCCACACAGCCATACTCACACAAGGACAGTAAGCCTACAGAATATGGCCCAGTTTTTGCACTACTTTAAATAATCAGTTACAGTCCTGCCAATTCATGAAAATGGTACTAAGCCAGGGGATGTGTGCAGCAAATGAAGATTCTTTGTAACTGATTCAGAGCATGCATTTGATTTAGTATAGGAAGTAATCAAATTTGAGTGCTGTATTTTCCTCTGATTTCCCAAGTGTAATTTTCTATGTCTCTATCACTTTTCTATACTTCCCCTTTCTCCCTCCATCTCTTTGTTTTTCTATCTGTTCTGTGACAACCACTCCTATTGGTATTGTCTCTCTCTCTCTCTGTGTGTGTGTGTGTGTGTGTGTGTGTGTATGTGTGTGCAGCCTGTCTGTTTCGTGACAGCCCCTCCCAGAGGTCGTGACCCCTAGTCCGAACTATAACACAAGTCAGCCCAGTCTGCAGCGACAGCACATTCTCAAGCATCCACTCACCCAGACCCACACCACCCAGCGGTCTCCCCAGCCTTCATGCACCATGAGCAACTGATCTCCTAGAACTGGCTCAACTGGTTTCAATTTCTATCCAAGAAAGATATAACTGGGAAGCTATTTAGCAACCTAGGGAACATAAAGATAGCCCAACACACAGAAACTATGCTGAAATATTCAAGTACACCGGGGCACATTGAAAAGGTTGGAGCAACTTTGCAGTCCTGTTTTTTTCAGCTGACGGTCAGCTGTCTGTGACACTTATTATTACTTCTAATTGAGGGCCGCCCCCCCCCCCCCACACACACACAGAGTAGATACAAATATAGGAGCCCAGTCGAGCCTGAGTGCTTTCGCTATCCATTATAATTCTATGTGCGATCTGCTAGCATTTTGATACCTCTCCACCGAGTCGCGCAAAGGCTGTAGAGGTTGCAAAGGGTCGCAGAGAGGTCGCACTGTCACACGGAGAATGGCACTGCTGCTGATTAGACTGATAAATGAGGGACCGTGCCGTTAGTGGCGTCAGGCGGCAGCTGCAACCGGCTGCAGATGTGATAGCTCAGCACTATTGTATTCTTCTCCTCCTCTTCCTCCTCCTCCTCCTCCTCCTCCTCCTCCTGTAAGAGCAGCGAGAGCGACCTGCCCCATGGTTCCCGCCTGGAGTCGGTGGCCTGTCCCATTATGAATAATTAAAGGCGTGTTTACTTGCCGAGGAGGAGGGAACCACTGACGCGTGGCAAACTGTCACTGATAGAAGCTGGCAGAAATCTCGAAAAGCTTTCAGAAAAACAAAAATCACTGCAGGAGCCAGCAGATTCAGTGTCTCTGCATGATAGAGCCAAGCCTTCTCCAGACAGAGATACACCAACACACACCAACCTGTCAAAGGCCACCGGCAGACTGGGACTCGTCAACTAGAGGAGGGAGGAATATGTGCAGTGTGTTATAACTGATTTAGACCATGGAGGTTTTTTTATTATGCCCTTGTTAAGGTGATTACAACTGTGGAAAAGGAGAACTTAAGAAGCACTTAAAAGATTCCCGCCCTAAGTCAAGAGACAGAAAATCCAAGTGCAGAAATACTGTAATGAAGTTCATATCTAATTAACAAGGGCAGACTACTCAAAGTAAAGTGTGCTAAGAATCCCCTTTTAAAGTTTCTTTCAAGAGAAACACACAGACACACACACACACACACACACACACACACACACACACACACACACACACACACAAACACACACACTCACACTCACACTCACACTCACACTCACACACACACTCACACACACACACACACACACACACACACACATCGAGTTAGAGAGTCTCCCTTATTCCACACACGCTGTTGAGCACACTTGGTAATGAGTGTAGTATTGCAGGCTGTCATGTTATAGTTTGGGGAGTTATATCATCACAGTTAAAGTCTCCTGGGGAGACTGCTCAGTAGGCAGAGGTGTGCTTCACGCCATTGATGACAGCTGAGACTCTATGGATCTCAGCACATTTATCATTTAGTCTTTAACATTGATTCCACAAGGGGTTGCCGTATTGATGTTTCTCACCCTGGTGTTCAGAAAATGGATTGCACAGAACATGACAAACGCAATTCGATTTAATTATTGTCATCTGTGACGAATTTCTGAAAGCTTTGCGTAGGCATTCCTACACCCAAGCCAATGGCCTAGTTATGAGGTTCACTGTTAGGGTCTGATATGGACATGTGGGCTTTCAGGAAGACAGTACCGTTATTCAGAGGATCAAACACAGGATAGAAAACAAGGCGAAACAAGGCAGTAAATCAATCCCATCTCTGCCCATGGAGGACAGCATATAAAGGAGTCAGACAAAACAGCGTAGGGAACAAAATGGCAAAAGGGGATGGTGACGGCAAAGTCTGGAATAGCTTCCATTAGGGTCTCACAGCGAGCCGAGAGCTCAGGGGCTCGGTAAACAGCAACTGAAATGCCACAGCCTTCAATTTTCAGCTTTCTCAAAAAAACATGTGCAATGTTCACATGCTGAAACGTTTTTCCCATGTCCAAATTTCCCATCATCCCAGCCAGCTGTGTTTGTGAGAGTTAAGGGCAATTTTTAGCTGGCCAGGGAGAACATAATCTGAGTGACGACGAATTTATTGTACCACCGACAATAAATCCAATTTATTTCTCTGTCAATGCTGTATGGACTGTATGCAATAGCCTGTCTGCCTCAGGGACTATCTTTATATCAGCGGTAATCCCTGTTGTGAGGAAATAGATTTAGTTTTTATGCCTCTTGCTTATGGAGAATATAATACAATTGTTATTGTAGTACCTCTGAGACAATCCTTTTCAATATGACCTAATCCCAGTGATTATATGCCACAAATACTGTGGTTGTGTGTACGTGTGTGTAGGGGTGGACTGGCAACAAAAAACAGCCAGGGATTTTCTTGTCAAGTGGCCCCATTTTTGATATGCCAAATTCAAACAGACATTATAGATACATATAGTATTGTTTGTTTGGCTGTAATATTAAATCTGTGCTGGTTCCTGCTCCCTCGTTTCCCTTTCTTTTTCAGTGCCATAAACGTTTATGCACTGACAAGTTAAACCGTGGAAATTGACAAAACTGCAGTGGGAATAGTTTTAAAAATGAACAAAACCAGATAGCTTTAGCTAGTTCACAACACCTAGCTCCTCATCATCACGTGCAGCAAACTGCTTAAATCGGTTATTTTTGCACACTTTACGGTGACAGTCATCAAAGACTTTTTTCTGTCACTTATCTGCACTGCTGGCCGAGGGGTTCCTGTTTCTCTCTGTGTTTTGACAGCACATGCACTGAACTGGCCGAGCCCTCACTGCTATTACAGATCACACCAGCCATGTCGCTGCAGATAAGATCGCCTTTTAAAAATATAAACTATTTCAAAGCCTGTCACACTTTGGGCTATATACTGTAGACTGGCTCTCGCAAGACCAGCTTAGTTCATTGGCCAGTCCATACCTGTGTGTGTGTGTGTGTGTGTGTGTGTGTGTGTGTGTGTGTGTGTGTGTGTGTGTGTGTGTGAGAGAGTGAGTGTGTTTGCACTCATTATTTCCCATACACCCGACCTAATACAGCATTACATTAACAGCAGATTAGCCAGTATAATTTCAGTTGGTGACCAATTCAGAAACCCGCACTAGCCTAGGAAATCTGTGTGAGTGTAATATTCATCTGGCCCGCACATTTGATGAGAGTTACGTTGTGGCAACAAACATCATAACAGCTCCCTGCAGGCTCCGCCTCACTGAAGGGCAGAGAGACACAGACACACACACACAGACACACAGACACACAGACACACGTGCAGCCTGACTTCACCCTTACCTCAGCAGCCACATTTTCAGACTCATTCACTCAGTCACACATTCCTTCACTACCCTAATGCCGCCAAGCATACATGACAAATAGGCAGTCAACGTATAATGACACACGCGTGAATTTGCTCAAAAGTATGCACACACACACACACACACACACACACACACACACACACACACACACACACACACACACACACACACACACACACACACACACACACACACACACACAGACACAGTAACTCTTTTTCTCTCACACACACACACACACACACACACAAACACACTTAGACACACATGAACACACTCACAAACATTCACACACACAAACCCATCAGGAGTGTGGCGGCATGCAGTGTGGTGTGTCAGACGTTAGTGGCGTCTGATTGACAACGTGTGCCTGGAGCTCTGCACGCTGCACCCTGCGCCGCTCTAGATTTTCTCATTAAAGCTGCGAGAGCTCCGGACCCGCGGAGCAAAATTTATGCGCCGTCCAGGTCCTTTTCTCCAGCGTCAGCACACACACGGTAAGTGTGCATTCAGCCTACCTCCACTTCCAATAAGACATGCAAATACAGACAGAGCCCCCCATCGACCCCCCCCTGTCTGTCTTTCTTACTACCTCCCCTCTATCTCTCTCTCTCTCTCTCCCTCTCTCTATCTCTCTCTCTCCCTCTCAGTCCTATTCCTCTCTCCCTCCTCTTTTCCCATTTCACACTCTGTCCCGCTTACTCTTCTTCCCCCTCTTACTGTCTTTTTCGCTCTCCCTTTCCTCCCCCTCTCTCTCTCTCTCCTTCCCTCTCTCTCTCTCTCTCTCTCTCTCCGTTTCCCTCTGTCTTTCTCGCTGTCAGTGCCTCGTCTCTTCCTCTCCTCCTCATCCTCCTCCTCTCTGTCTCTCTGACAGGTTGATGCGTTGGCTGCAGGCAGGTTGGTCTGTCCTCAGGCTGAGCCGAGCAGAGCCCAGCGGAGTCCTGTGAGCGGGGCTGTCTCCCTCCAAAAGGGGCTGTGATTTAACGACTCTATCATAAATCACGCGCCCTGCCGGAGCCGCCCCGGCAGCTTCCCTTTCACGAGCGAACCACCCCACCTTTCCCCCTCCGGCTCCTCTCTCCATCTATCTGTCTCCTCTCGTTTCGAAGCTTGTCAAATTTGACTTTCCCTCGCTCCACGTGTCATAGTAATAACCTGCCTCCTCTGCCTCTTGTTTCTTGGTTTGTTCTCATGCTACCCCTTTGGTCAGTGTGGCACAGTTTGAATGGTGCTTCTATAGCTCAACTAGTAGAGCAAGGTGTTTACAAGACCATGGTCAGGGCGTCAATACCCAAAGAGCACACATACTGTGTATCCCAGCACTGTGCTGGAGGTTGCTTTGGATACATACAGCAGCCAAATGAATAAATGTAAATGTGATATTATGAATACATGTAAAGTATGTCCATAATGGAAATATATGTAGCTTACCAGTCAACTTTAATCTATCTGCCACCTACCAGTTGGCGAACCCTTACCATAACATCACCTGACCATGCACCTGACCACAAGTTTAAGTCCTTTTTTTAGTCCTCGTTGTCAGAAGTGTCAACAGAGGGTTTGTTGATTGTTTACAGTGAATCATCACAGTAAAGTTGAACTGTGTCCTCGTTGGGTTGTTTGACCCTTAAACTGAGTGAAACTGAAAAGGTCACTGGCTTCAGCACGAAGTGCTGTTTGTCATCTGATGTCATCTGACTCATAGCTCTGTCAGATCTAAAAAATCAGACATGGCTAAGATAACTCAGGTATAAAGACATCTCACTGGAGGGCCAGAAATTCAAACACAGGTGTGGATAATGGATTCATTTTGATGTCTGTTGGTTTGAGCTACATGTAAGTCTAGATGGTAGTCTTTTGAGGTCTGATGAAATGACTGGGCTGTAAGTAACTGCTCGACTGGTTATGTGGAACTCAAGAACAATCAGTTTAATATTTTATGGCCAATTATAGTGATGGCAGTGATGGAAAGTTGTGGTTTATCACTGAGCTGAACAGAAGGACTTGTGTTCAGTGTTCTATGAGGGGCTAGTCAGCACGTTCTCGTGTGGTTATGCATGTGGTCAGATTCTGGGGGTGGTGAGAATGGGCTGTGGTCTGTCTTTATTAGGGCCTGTCTCCTGGGTGCTATTTGCAGACTCCCCCTACAAAGTAAATGATAGGATTGCACCACTGTGGACCACAGCACTATGGTATGCATGTACTGCAATAGACTCCAATATATTTGTACTAATGTGCAATGCATTTCCAGTTTGTGAAAACAATATTGCATGATATTTAGATTTTGTCTGCGGCCTTTGCCTTTGCAAAGCATAAACTCAGTGAGACAACAGGAAGTTTAGTCCAAGGTTGCGTGAAACGAGCAAGTAAGGTGAAATCCCCCACCACCACACACACACACACACACACACACATCCCTCCTCCAGCTGTCCAATTAAAACCCTGTTTTAATCTGTGCTTCCATTGGTTCTTTTAATTAGGCATCCTGAAAATCTGCTCGGCTGAGCGAAGACTCCGACCCACTTGGGAGAAGTGAAGTGGGGACTCCTGGCATGACCCTACACATGTGGCCACTAACCCGCGGATGAGGCATCTACACCCCCGCTCCTCGCTGCTTCAGGATGATGATGCATCAGTGTGTGTTTAAGGGGGCTGGCGATTCATCGTCCAGATTGCTTAGGGTTTTTTTTTTTTTTTTTGTCATGACATAACACATCAAGACCCATCAGCATTGTCTCTCACACTGAGGAAGTTGGTCAGTTTCTCTTCTGGCATCTTCTCACACATTTAATGAAGTAGTGTGAGTCTGCTCTGGGCTGCAAGGTCACACTTTCTGCACAACCTGTAATGTAATATATTATAGTCAGAAGGTATTGTTCACATCGTGCTATAAGCTGTGTACTCTGGCCTGGGCTAGGGTTTCTTGCTGAACTTTGAGGATATAAACACAGTGCAAGTCATTGTTCACAAATTTGCCATTCAACGTGAAAATGGTATCAAATTGTAGAAAAGCCTCCTCCACGTGTCATTTTACATTTAATGCTGATTTCAGCTATCCAGAGCTTTGGTCTGAATGAAGACAGCGGTGTCATACATATTCAATAGCCACTGAGCAACACAAAGAGGTGGGGGAATTCAGTAGTGTAGCCTACCTCACAAACACATTACAAATAAGGTGGTCGTCATATAAATATTTCATGTGCAAACTCACCTTTTTGATACAGGACAACAGCCTACATTACACGAATCACATTGATATACAATAGTAATGTGCAACTCATTTACAGGTGTCTGCCTGACAGAAAACAGCTTGACAACACCTCCCCGCTCTGACCAGTTGTTGAAAAACTTCACCGCCTGCGGGCAAGGATGAGAGGGGTGACACTTTCCCTGCGGCCAGAGGAAGTAGGCCACACTGAGCCACACCTGAGCCACACTCAGCCACACCTGGGCGGAACGTTCCCCCATTCTCCCCCCTCGTGAGCACACCTCTCACAAAGACTCTATATTTAGTTTGCTTTTCTGCCAAGCCACAGCAGAGCATGGTGCACTGTCTAACCTAGCCTTGGGTGGGTTCTCTATTTGACTGCTGTGTTCGGGTTGGATGGCTGCTAGCGGTTCTCACTGGACCCAGTTTCCCTGAGCTCATGAATCAACCCCTGGGCTCTAACGGGACTCTGACTGGTATATGAATGACTATGAGCCTCTTGGTGTAGATCAGGGGTTTACAGCGCTGCTCCATGCCTGCGTTACCCCAGCACGGCTTCTGCTCCATCTCCACCGAGCATGCGCTGCACTCCTGACTAGCACTGGCTAGCTCTGATCAGATGTGCTTGGAAGGGGTGTCCCTCGGAGCAGGACTGACATCACCTGACCTCCAGCAAAGGTTAACAACCCAGGGTTGACCTCTTCTGTGTGAGACAAATTAGGTGCTTTTGAGAAGGCACACAGGTCAAACCCTATTTAATCCCCCAGAGCCATAGTCACATGGTATAAAGTACGATACTGAGTAACACAGGAGTGTGTTGAAAGCAGTACTTGTAACGTCGCAACTTCTGCAAAATCTTCTAGTATGAAATAGGCTCAGCCTCAGTGACCAAAAACCATTAAAACAGGAAGATGGGTCAGCCAGTCTGCATCTGAGCAGGAAGAATATCTCTTGCACATTCAGAAGCTTCTGAGGTTACCTCCAAATAGGGTAACTGCAACGCCGTGTGTGTGAGAGAGAGAGCGGGTGAGTGTTTGTGTTGGGTGTGGAAGTGAGGTGGAAACAAATGTGAATGCATGCATGTGTGATTAAGCTAAAATGACTAGGTCTGATGTGCTGACATGAGTCTGTGTGGGTGTGTGTGTGTGTGTGTGTGTGTGTGTGTGTGTGTGTGTGTGTGTGTGTGTGTGTGTGTGTGTGTGTGTGTGTGTGTGTGTGTGTGTGTGTGTGTGTGTGTGTGCGTGTGTGCGTGTGTGTGCGTGTGTGTGTGTGTGTGTGTGTTCGCTCAGACTATGATGAGATTCTCGAGATGTGACTCGCCTTTGGCAGATATGAACCATGTTGCATGTTATAGGGGTATGAGGTCATCAGCCCTGTCTCTCTATGTGTTCATCAGACACAACCTATGGTAATGCACAGCGGGTCTCACCCAGAATAATCACCGGTCAGACTGGGTCCACTATCTATCCACCTGTTTTGATAAATGATAAAAAAAACAATTAGGAAAAGTTTAAATATAACCATACAAGTTTTATTACATTGTTACCACGCTATAATAGCTATGGTCGTATAGCTATTCCTTAATCACACGAATATTACAAAAAACATTTTGAGGGAATATTGTATTTAGGAATATAATCTTTTGAATAATTTTTTGTATTCTTCACTGTGTTGAGTGGAGAAGCAATCAGGTTGTACTGGCTTGGTGATTGATTTCATATGAGGCCTGATTGGGCCTCTGTCCTTTGCTGGTGGCTTCTAATGAGCCTCATCACGGCTGAGCTCGTGCTGTGTATGCAGAGGAACTTCATGGCAGAGCCCATGGGGGGAGGTGACCTGAACTGAACATCACAATCTGGAAAAGAAAGGGAAGGCTGAAAGCAAACTGATGACGAACTAATAGTAAGTTATATATCAGTTGTGAAAAGTAAAGTGTGTGTGTGTGTGTGTGTGTGTGTGTGTGTGTGTGTGTGTGTGTGTGTGTGTGTGTGTGTGTGTGTGTGTGTGTGTGTGTGTGTGTAAACAAGACCATGCTGAATCATCACTTCTAGTGGAAACTGTTCCCATGGCCATATTAACGCTGACTATGAATGTGCGTGTGAGTGTGTGTGTTTCTGTGTGTTTGTGGAGAGGGATTATAGAAGACATTGTGCATTTAAAAGATAATCAGTCCGACTGGACACTCTCACACAACTGTTACTGTACCATCTCCTTTCTCCTCTTTCACCCACACATTATCTCTCACTTCTAACCATGTCTGTAGGCGCTTAGAATAGTGACCCCTCTGGTTGATAAGAAGAGAGATAGTTCCCACCTTCAGCATATGGTATGATTCAGACTCATATTCAGAACTGTCAGAACATAAAGAGGGACATGTGCCCATGTGTATGGGTGTGTGTTCTTTTAAGAGAGAGCTTTTCCCTCTAAATGAAGGTAATGGAGCCGGGTTAGAGAGTCAGCCCCTCATATCAGTTCTGCTTGTTCAGGGGTCATCAGGGTTGAACAAACGTTATACTTATCTGCAAGATCATATGGGGGGTGAGACTTGCTTAGGCCTACATGATATTCTTATCAGCCTAAGTGTGTGTTTACATATATGTGTGGGTGTGTGTACTTGTGAGTCCATGTATGTGTAAGTGTGTGACCGCGCGTGTGTGTATGTGTGTAAACGTGTACGCATGTGATACGTGCTTGTGAGTGATTGTTGTATGCTCTTTGCGCCTGTGTATCCCACTGATGAATAACACACTTAGGCTAGACCTTCTCCTCATCCTTCATATCCTTGAGGTTCATGCTATACCGGTCACCGTGGTAATCGTTCAACATTAAGCAATGTTTTCCATTAGCATAGTTACAGTGAATGTGGGCATCGCTATGCAGAACATGCTGGGTTTGGTCAGAATTGATCATAAACCAAGAGTGTGTTAGTCACAGTTCCTTTCGTGTTTCATAACCCTAATCTTACTGACAGGCACTGAGAGGTATAAAGGAGGAGTGCCTTTTTAAAGAACAGATGAACAGAAATAGCTCAAGACACAAATATATATATATTTTTTTACAAAGGTTAGATTTTACATCTTTCATTAACATCTACTGACAACATAACCGCAAGGAGTGAAACAATGATAATTCTGCTCAGTTAAATCACTGTTCATTATGGAGATGGGGTTCTACAAGTAAGTCAGCCTCTTTGATAGCCTGATCAATATTAACTGGTGAATATTTAAAGTGACACTACACCCCAAAATCAATATCAGGCCTACTTAGAAGAGCATCAGACAAACACAGATGGTGGCATTTGATGTACTGCAGAGCAGACTGTTTCAATCTTAAAGCATGTTCCGATTGTTACTAGTGTTGCAGTGTAACATTTTGATGGAAGAGTATTTAAAATGGCTGACCCATTAGGGAAATGTGGCATTGGTTAAACATTTACATAAACATTTACTTCTGGGAAAATACTGTGATGAATCATGTTAAACACATTTGTTTCTGTGAAACTGTTTTGGTGCTAAAATCTTTCTTTGGCTGTCTCCAGTACATATTTATTAACATTATTGGTTGGTCTGTTCCAATGCAAATGTATTGTACTGTTTTAGGGGTTGCCTAACGGAATTTCCCAGGAGAGACTGTGTAGCTTCCCAGAATGAACCAGGGGTTGTGTTCTTTGTGCTGTAGTGGTTAGGTTGTGTATCTCTTGTGTGTCCATTTTGTGTCCGCCCGAGAACCCTGCCTGGGACGAGTGGCCAGAGGCCACGGGGTTGGAGTTCCCCATCACCACAGTCACTGGTGAGTGCGCCAAGATGTGGGGCAGATCACTGCAGGTAACTCTTGGTGGCCACAGCGTTGACCATCCGCTCTGGTTGGCTAACATACAGGACCCATCACTGACTGGACCTGTTGGCCAGGTGGGAGCACCGTCACCAGACAAAGGGGGCGCCACACCGCTGCAACGCTGTCGAACTGTCACTCAAGAAGAACCAAAAGATGCTACAGTATTTGAATTATTTGACACTTACGTGTTGTCTGATAGTAATCACTCACAGCATTCAAAATAGGAACGGACTGTAATGATCCTGGTCCTGATTTGCCATTGATCCACACCTGATGAGGGACAACATTGTTATGTCTTTCTGCCTCTCCACAGAAAACCAAGCAATTTGATACTTTGAATGATAAGCCAAAGCAACCCAAAAATAACCTTCAAGTTTTTAGTAAATATGCTTAAGTCTCAATGTAACATGGTGATTAAACTGGATCTGAATTCTTTTTTTTTTGCCAAGCTCATTGCTTCCCCTTATGTAAACTATCTGCGATATGTCACATCTCTAGTCTTTGATAGACGTGAAGCCGCGTTGCCGTTTTGTCAATCCGTTGCTCCAAGCCTGGAGTGTTTTAAAGCTGTCACTCAGGCTCGCGCTCTTATAGCGTGACGCGCGAACATGGAAAAGCTCTCAGTCCATTCAACCGCGTGCTGTTACCCTGCGTCTTTTCTCAAGAAGCTGTATGGCCAAGAACCCCTCCACCACCATTCCCAAAAACGGGAATATAGAAAACGATATTCCATTCGTTTCAGATATCAGTGCCTTGTAAACAGAAGGAAACAGAGAACAAGCAAGCAGGCTGACAATACAAGGACTCGAATATTTTGGTAGCAGAATGTGTGTTGATTGATATTACCTGAAGCATTTATCCGAAACATTTACTACACAATGGAAGGAATAGCGAGGATAAGTAAGTGTTGACATAACGCAAACCCAACCAAGCGCTTTCATTCTAATGACTTAAATGACAGGTGTTTGTGTAAATGTGTGTGTGTCTGTATGTGTGTGTGTGTGAGAGAGAAAGGGGGGGGGGGATAAGTAAATGTAAATAAGTAAATGTATTTATTGATTCATGGGCCCCCCCCTACCTGAGACCGATGCAATAGCGGGTTGTCAATTTGGTAGGGGGGCATCATTCACAACTGCATAACCACGAGTCTCGACACCTAAGTCATTAAACGTTTGTCAAATGCGAGTGTATGAGTGAGTGTATCTGTGTGTGTGTATGTGTGTGAGGGGGGGCGAGGGGGGGAGACCCCGACTCCACTGCTGCAGCCCAGCCTTTCGTCCGATTGCGAAGCTCCGCGGCACACACTCTCGCTCACTCATGCACACACACACACACACATGCGCGGCACGCACACAAATCCACACACTGAGCTTGAGACGGAGAGAGGGAACGAGCAGGAGAGAAGGGGGAAAGAATGAGGAAGAACTCGCACGCACCTTTTCGTCCTCCCGAACGCAGATTTGCTGATAAAGCATCAGTTATCTGATATCTCTTTAACCGGTCGTGGAAAATACGGAGTGTATGGGAATCTGGGAGTGTTTTTTCGTACTCGGAAGGGTATCTCTATCTCTCCTTCATCTAGTATAAAAAGCAAAGCGAATGCGAGCTACTCTACTGTCTGTAAGCATTCACGCGCCTTCTCTCCACTACTGCGGACTTCTCCGGGAATTTACACGGACACCAGCCAAAAGGTAAGAACTAAATTCAACTTTGTGTCCAGTGTGTGTAAGCTATCTGTGTTTATGTGAGTTTATTGGGAAGTTTTTGAATATTGTTGGTGCTGCACGCGGTCGAAGCCTGGAGTAGAACGGTTGTGTTTCGGTTGATGTGTGCTCCCGAGTGTAAAGGTGGAGTTTCGAATGAGTGTAGTGATTCACGTAGCCTACCTTAGTAGCTTATCCACTCACAGTTTGTACATCTTTTCCTGTGGAATGGGGTACCCTCGAACGTGTGTGTGCTGCAGTGTCTAGCGTTTGCATTACTCTCCGCTCCTCATGTTACAAGATTTTCTCCTCCACGTGTAAGTTGTGTTAAACATGATCGGTCATGGCGAAGCTCAGCCGACAGCATGTGTGCTCCCTGAGCCGCAGCCTCTCTGTCGGACTGTAAAGAGAGGGGTCCCGGAGCCAACACCGAGCCCCTTCGCTGTACGTGGTCCCAAACACGTAAAGAGGGCCATGCCCTGCACCGCATTGTATTCACTCTAGGGAAGATAATCTGAAATTATATTTTGTCTAATGATTTATAACAGGGGTTACTCGGGATGAAAGGCAAGACGTTAGAATCCACGGAGCAGTCTATTCTCACAATGAATAGCCAATCGTAATGCATTTATCCCCTATGATTGGATGGAATATCGAAATATCTATTCGGAAGTAAAAACAATGCAGTAATATTACTGCATCCCAATAAAGCATGACCATGGTTGGCACAGTTTTGCCCAGCCATAACAATTTAAAACCTGGGTTATCCTACAAATAATATCTTTAATTGTGCATTCATTTTCGTTAGCGATTACCAGTTCCTTTTCAGCCTATTTTGGGGGTTTCCTCTCCCGTTGTTGTCGGGTTGCAGCACTGTACTCTATGATGAGACAATCAAGCCCATGATTCAGTGGATTTGATGTGAAACCTCTGCTGCTGATGCTGCGTATGAGTGTGCGTGTGCTCGCGAGCGTGCGGGCGTCCACGCGCCAGGGTGCATAGCCTATCAGCCTTTCAGTCGCCTCGAACTAACCGCTGTTCATCCGTCGGGTCCTCGCACGTTTACCTGCCCCACCCCTTTCACTGCTCATGGTCTGCATACAGAAACTCGCTGAGGCATCGTGTTAAATGAGAAAAACCCTTACATTTTTACAGGGTCCCTTTGTTGGCATATTTACTGGCTGTGCGCATCAATGTTTGTAAAACCCCTTTTCTTCAATGAAAATAGAGCCACTATCTCCACAGAAAATTCAAATTCATTTCCCTTCCAAATTCTATAGCCTAAGACATTTTTGATACTGTATTAACAAAGCAAGTTAAACAAATTATTTATTTTTCTCTCTCTCTTTCTCTCTCTCTCTCTCTCTCTCTCTCTCTCTCTCTCTATTTCTCTGTCTCTCTCTCTCTCTCCATAGGTTTTGAACATACACTGTCAGTTCAACAACAATGAGGTGCTCTGAGGTTTCCCCCTTTGTCTCTTTGGGCTTGAGGTGTTTGGTCACCGTCGCCATCTTCTGCTGTACGATCCAGTACGTGGCTGCGGAGAATGTGGTTCACAACTCGGAAACCTCCGTGCCCCTGAACGGCTCCTGTGGTGGCATCACTACGTGCTCCAAGGGTGTTGTCTTGCCAGTCTGGCTTCCCCGAAACCCCTCTTTTGGTGATAAAGTAGCGCGGGCTACGGTTTACTTTGTGGCAATGGCCTACATGTTCCTGGGTGTCTCCATCGTCGCTGACCGATTCATGGCCTCCATTGAAGTTATCACGTCCCAGGAGAAGGAGATCACCATCAAGAAGCCCAACGGCGAGACCACCACCACCACCGTGAGGATCTGGAATGAGACCGTGTCCAACTTGACCCTGATGGCTCTGGGTTCATCCGCCCCAGAGATCCTGTTGTCCGTCATCGAGGTTTGCGGCCACGGCTTTGAGGCGGGTGAATTGGGCCCCGCCACCATCGTGGGCAGCGCGGCGTTTAACATGTTCGTCATCATCGGGCTGTGTGTGTATGTGGTGCCCGATGGGGAGTGTCGCAAGATCAAACACCTTCGCGTCTTCTTCGTCACGGCCTCCTGGAGCATCTTCGCCTACCTGTGGCTCTACCTGATCCTGGCCGTCATCTCCCCGGGCGTGGTGCAGGTGTGGGAGGGCCTGCTGACACTCTTCTTTTTCCCCATCTGTGTGTTGTTTGCCTGGATAGCCGACCGACGCCTGCTCTTCTACAAGTATGTCTACAAGCGCTACCGCGCGGGCAAGCACCGTGGCATGATCATCGAAACGGAGGGCGACCGGCCGCTGCCTTCCAAGGTAGACATCGAGATGGACGGCAAGATGCTGAACTCCCACGCTGTGGACTTCATGGATGGCACAATGACCCTGGACTTGGACGATAAGGACTTAGATGAAGAGGAGGCTCGACGGGACATGGCCAAGATCCTGAAGGAGCTCAAGCAAAAGCACCCAGACAAGGAGGTGGAGCAGCTGATCGAGCTGGCCAACTACCAGGTGCTGAGCCAGCAGCAGAAGAGCCGAGCCTTTTACCGCTGCCAAGCCACCAGACTGATGACGGGCGCGGGGAACATTCTGAAGAAGCACGCGGCCGACCAGGCCCGCAAGGCTGTCAGCATGCAGGAGGTACGCAGCGACACCAACGAGAACGACCCCATCTCCAAGATCTACTTCGACCCGGGCTCCTACCAATGCCTGGAGAACTGCGGCACAGTGGCAGTCACTGTGGTGCGCCGTGGCGGCGACCTGACCCAGACAGTGTCGGTGGACTTCCGCACGGAGGACGGCACGGCCAACGCCGGATCTGATTACGAGTTTACCGAGGGCACGGTGGTGTTCAAGCCCAGCGAGACGCAGAAGGAGATCCGCGTGGGCATCATTGACGACGACATCTTTGAGGAGGACGAGAACTTCCTGATCCACCTCAGCAACGTGCACGTATTCCTCGAGGGTGCCGAACCAGGCAGTGAGCCGGCAGAGGAGACCACGCCGACAGCCGCAGCTAACCACCACGCAGAGGTCATCGCCTGCATCGGAGCGCCCTCCACGGCCACCGTCACCATCTTTGACGACGACCACGCGGGCATCTTTACCTTTGAGGAGCCGGTGACGCACGTGAGCGAGAGTGTGGGCGTCATGGAGGTGAAGGTCCTGCGCACATCCGGAGCGCGGGGCGTGGTCACGCTGCCCTACAAGACCATCGAGGGATCGGCGCGCGGAAGCGGCGAAGACTTCGAAGACTCCCACGGCATCCTGGACTTCCAGAACGACGAGATCTTGTGAGTTTGACTCTCCCTATTTGCAGTAAATGTTGTGTAATTTGTTGGACTCCTGTCAGCTTTAGCTTGCATAGCTATGCATTGATATTGCATCTGTAGCGAAAAAGCAGCGCCTAACTAAAATATTTGTAACATCTACCAATAGAAACGCACAATGATGCAATAGCGATGCATTGCTCAGGTCATGTTTAAAAGCATGTGTTTCGTTGAACTGTGTGTATTGTGATAATGCTTTGTACTATGGTCTGGGATGCATGTTGAATGTCCATTTTAAGGTAAGATGTCATGATGGCGACATCTCAATGACATCATGATGTTGCAGAACGCTGCGGGAGGAGATGTCAACAAGTCTTTCGTTTTTTAGCCTGCTTTTACCCTACACCCTTTTTTTCTCCTCCTCCTTTTACTTTTCTCTTCAACCATCCTGTCCTCCTTCTGAGCCATCTTTCATGTACCTTCTGCTGTGCTCAGCCTGGAAGTTTAATCAGATTAAGGAGCATGACCACGTTTAATTTGCATTCCCATTAAGCGTGCAAGCCTTTTTGGAATGGCTCCGCGCTGCATAATTGGTTATTTTGGGTGTTCTTAATATAAGCTTGTACTTCCAATGTGTTCGGGTGAAGTTGAGGCATGATGTAACAACTCGTAATGCATCATGCTCTTTTGTTGTGTATTTGTCTCCCCCCCCCAAACAGGAATGCTTATTAAAACAATATCAGCTGCACCATCAGCTGCATGCTGTTTTAGGCTCTGTCCAAGGGAGCTATTCTGTGGGCTTTATACTGGGTCACTGTTGTTGCCCTAAAAAACAACGGGGGGGAGGATTTATTTGCCCTGTTGTAAATGTGTGGCACAGAGCAGTCGTTGGTCAGCTTGCTGCTTATTCGGCTGTTTTGTGTATGAGAATTATTACTGGTCGTTGCAGATGGTTGAGGATGGATGTACTCGTGTGTGTGTGTGTGTGTGTGTGTGTGTATTTTAACATTCTGCCTCTCTTTAGAGCTTCGAAGCAGTCTAGTGTTCCCATTTTCTCTTCATCTCAGTCAGACCTGGTCAAATATCGGAGCGGAGAAAAAAAAAAAAAAGGCTGAGCATCCCCAGCAGTTCAATCCAAACTGTGTGTAAGACGAGTGAAGTGACTGAGTGAATGAGAGCCCCTGTGTTTTAAACAGATTCAAAACAGATGTGGAAGTTCAAACTTTCCGGGCCCTCCAGGCCTATCACATAGTTTCCATAGCATGGAGCAGTGAGTGCCGTTAAGTGGATTTTAATAACACTCGTTTAATGAAAATGACGGATTGATGGTGGGGAGGGGCACGGGCCTGGCCCTGAAAGGCAGCAGTGAAGGAAAAGAACCCCAAAAGGAAAGGGAACAGGAACTGATTTTTCATGTTTGCATTTATACAAGAATGACAGGGCGATGCTGTGTTTCTGCACAGTTCAAATCTATGAGCGATTTCTCAACCGAAAGCCCTCGATCATCGGGTCAGCCAGTTCCAACACCCGCGAGAGGAAAAAAAAGCTGAAAAACCTAACATGCATTCCCAGTGCAGCATGTGAGTGTTTACTTCATCCAGTCCAATAAACTGTGTCAGTCTCTTGAAGGTTGCGTTGGGTAATTACAGCTTTGACAAATGGAAGTGTCATTCCAAGAGTTGGTTGTTCTGATAGGACCTTTGTAACGTAGTCCAAGGTGGGGGCAAAGCAGGCCAGCTGAGGTCTCTCCAGGCTCGATGAGGAGAGTGAGAAACACCAGCGAGCAGCACGCCCTTGAACACATCCCAAACGCAATGAGGACGTTATGCTCTGGAGAAAAAAAGGAGGGAGGACAGAAAAAAAAGAAAGGAAGAAAGAAAGAGAGAAAGAGAGAGAGAGAGAGAGAGAGAGAGAGAGAGAGAGAAAAAAAAAAAACGCAGCCCAATGAGAAAATAGATGATCTACATCTCGGTGCCGGAGGCTAGCTCCACCCTAATTCTGCAGCGAGGGCCTCGGCTCACTTTTGTCACAGAAAGAACAGCAGAAAAGTTTCCCTCCGAGGTCTACTTGCTTCCCTCTCGCTTCTTTCTCCCCTTCCTTTCGAGGGTAATTTCATCGTCAAATCGCTCTGTGTATATGTCAGCTGCCAAACTGAGAAAGAAAGCCCCGCAGAAACACTGTGATGACTGAGTGTGTGTGTGTCTGTGCCCGTGTGTTTATATATCCTTGCCAGGCCAAGGCTCCGAAGAAACACCGCAATGGGTCCATAAATGTGTCACTAAATACAGAAATGTTTTCACAGTAATTGAAAATGTTTTCAGTAAATTGAATCATAATGGTCGACAGACTCCGTGGTGGGGTGTAGCACGCTTGTTTCCAGAGCGTTTCAAAAGAAGATGAGTGTAAAATTGAATCATTAAAACAACATGTAACAATGTGAAATAATATTACTCACGTTCGAGGGACATGCAGAGATCAGTGTGGGTCCCTACGCCTTCCTTAATCAGCTCAAATTGCCCTGAGAGACGTTTATGTTTACCGAAATGTCAGGATGTAGCTGGAGGGGGCATGTGTGGCTTTGCTTGTGTGTGTGAGTGTGTGTGATTGTGTGTGTGTGTGTGTGTGTGTGTGTGTGTGTGTGTGTGTGTGTGTGTCTGTGTGTATGTGTGTGTGTGTGTGTGTGTGTGTGTGTCTTTGGAAGGCCTCCTCCCCATAATTGTCAGTGGGTTATCCAGGTCACTGATGGTTGGATTCAAGAAACCCGAGGGAGATGTGG
>NC_045164.1:12715680-12718180 GCF_900700415.2 Clupea harengus
GTGCATGTGTGTGAATGTGAGCGTGTGTGTGTTTATGCATGTGTGTGTGTGTGTGTGTGTATGTGTGCATGTGTGTATTTTGACCAGAGCTTTATCTTGAATTACATCCCTCCACATGTGCAACATCTCCACTGTTAAAGGAAGACAGGAACAGCTAGGTGCCTATAGCTGTGTAGTATTGACAAGTCTGACCCAATTTAGGGCTGCCAACCGAAGGTACCTGGAAGACATCACTGCGATCAGACTCTGTATGATAAGACTGTGTTAGTAGAAGACTTTATTCTGCAAAGAATCATCATGCAGTGTATCCTCCACTCGAGCTGTTCATCGTATCACATAGATATCATCAACAATGGTAGGAAACAAATATGTCCTATTATTTAAGACAACCATTTAGGAAATTGTATGTGAAGCATTATAAATCATCATAAGTATGTAATAAATTCACTTATTGATCATATATACTGTACTTGGTTTAGCTAGGGGTGGGAATGGGGGGGTTGGTATTTGCATACATGACTGTTTAAGTATCAAGCCATTAAGACCGTAGGCTATGATTGCACTGGGAAGATGGTCAAGGCTTACTGGCCAACATGCTTTTAGCAGATATTAGGCTGTAAAAATGTTGCTATAAAAGTCACAGTTATTTACTGATGGTAGACATCTTAAATCATCTTTTATTAGTTTGCTTATTTCCTCTTTTTTGACTAGGGCCCATTTCTGGGTCTGTGGCCAATATTAAAAAGTTGGAAACCTTTCTCTCATTTCCATTTATCCACGACCTGTGATGAAATTACAATCTTCCGGAAGGATATTACTCACTAATGATAATACGGCCCCTTTCACCTTTTCATCATGACTTACTCAATACCTCCTCTCAGGTTCAACTGCCAGAATCCAAATTCTGCTTTTTGATTGGTCAAACAGTCCTAGTGTTTTGGCCTCTGATTGGTGATTGGATGTGGGCTGGATGTGTCTGATTTCATTAGCCCATTCATTATGTGGCAAACAGCCAGCCATGAGCTACTCTTTTCCCAACCTACGGAACATTAGTCGGAGCACCTAACATGTTTAAACACACACACACACACACACACACACACACACACACTGACAGAATATCTGGAATTGCTTTGTTGCATTTGGAACTGAGCCCTCCCCAAAAAAAAAAAAATTGAAAATCTTCCACTGCTGAAACAGGCGCATCCAGAGCCGGTGGTTTAGCGGTCTGCGTTATTTCAGACAGATAGACAAAACAACAGACAGCAGACAGACAGGAGGAAAGACACACAACAGACAAGTGCATTGCAGGAGGATGTCTCAGACTCATACACAGAAAGACAGACAGACAGACAGACGAGGCAAACAGCAACACAAGGTGGAAAATGAAAGGTCGACTCCAGTCAAAGACCACAATAGAAAAGGAGTCAAAAAAGATATTTGATCTGAGCCTCACAATACAGAGTGTTCAGCTGACCCATATTTAATAGGATCCTGCTCGGAGGACCTTCTCTTTCATCCTCTGTTGGCTTCTCATTATTTCAGCCATTTTGTGTCTGGCCTCTTGTGTGCAGCAGCCATTCGGCCCTACACAGACCACTGAGAATTACACCAAATCCCACCACAAAATACCCTCCATATCTCACATTTGTTGTTTTATTTTGGTATTATGTAATGACCTGTCCAGTACTAATTATTAGAGTATAAAAACATACTGTTTCTTCCATACTTCTTAGACCCCTCTTTTGACGATTGGCTAGAGTAAGGTTCTGAGCCCAGGATGTGCCCAGTTAATCAACAGAGATAGCCATGCCTCGCCTCAGCACATTGCAATGGAGTGATTAGTAGTTTCATGTAGATGAACACGGAGGGAGACCCAAAACAGAACATTTCGATACAATTTACTCCTGGCTCTGAGGTCCATGGTCAGCCCCCCTTTTGTCATTTTTAATAAATAAATGATGAAGAATTTCCCCTTATAATCATCTTGGTTGTTTACTGAAACTTCTGTAAAATTAAAATGGCCATCCAAAAAAACTCTCTTCTCTGCTCAGCACTGTAGTTCACTCTCTCCCAAGCCTGCAGCTGTCTCTTAATGGAGCTTAGCACACCTAAACTGTGACTTCCAGACTTTGTGTGTGTGTGTGTGTGTGTGCGCACACACGCATTTGTGTGTGTGTGTTTGTGAGGGCACTCACGCCGAGTCACAGACAGGTGGTAATCTCCTAATCCGCCATGAGTCATGTTCATGACAGTGCACTGTGGGTAATCCCTGTGCGCCGACAGGAAGTGGCGCGACAGAGGTCTGGCTCGCCTGCGAGACTGCAGCACGAGATGTCTCTCCACTGCATCTCATCCCGCTAGCAGCAGGAAGACGGAGGGTGGATATCCCTTGGGGATCACCAACAACTCCCCCTCTGCTCAATCCCCATCTGTATATCATCACCGGTCTTTCTCCTGAGGGTCTACACTGGGCTATTCAATGATACTATTCTGGGGG
>NC_045164.1:12725680-12733180 GCF_900700415.2 Clupea harengus
ACACACACACACAGACACACACACACACATTGTACTGTAGAAATTCCTGTCAGGTTCTCCTTCAACTCCAAAACACAAAGTTTAATACCCATGGAATCCCATGTATGTGGAGAGAGTTGAACATACAAAAGCATTATACCTAAATTAACGTCACTCTCTGCTTCACCCAAAAGCCAATCTTCTTACGTAGTATTCATAAACAGATGTCTACACGCTAAGTATTAGTCTTGGCTGAACCAAGCCATCATCACTGAACAACAGCATCATGGTGCCAGGAAAACTAAGACCATGCTGACCTGACTTATAGCACCCAAGGAATGCCCCACAGAGAGGGGGGGTGGGGGGCTGGGGGGTGGTGGTACAGACAACAAGGCTACGGAGAAACCTTATGGTTGGAGTCCAAATGGCTTTCACAGCCTTGTGCACAATCATCCATGTTTGTTGCTCCAGCTATCGACTGTTTCAATCGAGTCCAATCTGTCACTGATCCTGAACGGGGACATCCTGGTGACTTAGTGCTGTCACACGGTTGTACTTGCCGTGATCTTGTGCTATCTGATATGTGTGTAGATATACAGTCACCGACCAATTGGGCACTTGTAACACTCAACCATCAGACACATGCCCTCTAGTGTTAAGTGACAGATAAAGAGCTCTACGGCCAGCCACTTTAGTGCCTCTTACCTTTTTCTGAGACTAATTCTCAGTCAGACGTTGATGAGCTAGTTCCCTTATTCAACTCGACGTGTTCCTCAGTACTTAATTCCATTGCACCTAAGAGGGAGTGTAGACCCAAAGCTCATTTACAGCCCTGGTTTTATGACAATACTCACATGTTGAGGCAATGGTGGAGTGGGGCTAACTGCAAATGGAAGCAGGGTAGATTATAGGTGTCTTATGATATAATGCATGACTGCTCTGGTTAATATCAGAATGCTGTCAAAATAGCCAGAAATGACTACCTGACAGATATTGTGTCACAGAACCACCATAGGCCAAGGGTACTGTTTAATACTATCAATAATGTTCTTAACCCTCCTGCTGAAAAATGGGACACAATCATCAATATGAGCCTCAGCCACTGGTTGTCACAATAGTTGTAATGTCTCTTCCACTGTGGAACATTTGAATATCTTGTCCCTCTCCTGACCTGGTGTCTCTCATGAAACCACAGCATATCCTGCAGATTGTATTCTCATCTTTTAAAAGAAGGATTTTCATGTTGTGGGTAGAAATGTCCTTGACTACTCATTGGTCACGGGAGTTGTACCAACATTTTTTGAAAAAGCGGTGGAGCAGCCTTTGCTAAAAACGCCTAACCTGGCTAACCTGATTCCCCCTCTAATTTTAGCTTCCAATCTCTAAGCTTCCATTTTTATCGAAAACACTTGAGAAGGCTGTTTTTAACCAATTACAAGGTTATCAGACTGAGAATAGGATCCTTGATATGTGCCAATCTGAGGTTCCATTGTATATCTTAATCTTGCTGGTCTTTTATTGTGTTTTTGTTGTTCTTTTACTCTTTTTATACATCACTTTTAATTTGGACCATCTATTAGGTTTTTTGTATTTGTTTTTGGGTTAGTTTGTTTTTATTCTTTATACATTTATTTCCTTTATTTCCTTTAGTCCTTGTCTACATTTATTTTCAATCTATTTATCTCGACTGGAAAGCACTTTGGTACAACTCCTGTTGTTTTTTAAATGTGCTATACAAATAAATGACTTGAGAATGTACCAATACATTCCTTGCTGTGAAATCACTCATATGCAATCACATAAAGGTTGTGGTCAATAGTTAAGGTTTCATTTTCATATTTCAGTAGATACTTAGATGCTTTCATTTTCATATTTCATTAGATACTACTCTTTAAAAAATGTTACTACTAGCAACTCATCCAAAAAATGTAATTAGCAGAAATAAGCCCAGATCTCTCTCTCTCTCTCACACGCACACACACACACACACACACACACACACACACACACACACACACACACACACACACAAATACAGTTTTTAAATCTTCTAATGCGTGATTTGCAGTTGAGTCCTGATGGTTGCTACCCAGGGAGGCAGTAAGAACAGTACAGCCTTAGAGCCACACTGGAGCTTTTAGAACCCTGATGCAGAGAATGACGCAGGAAACAGTGATAAGAGGCATCAGTGTATGTGTGCCTGTATGTGTGTGTGCCTGTGTGTGTGTGCTTGTATGTGTGTGTGTGTGTGTGTGTGTGTGTGTGTGTGTGTGTGTGTGTGTGTGTGCGTGCATAAGACAGAGAGAGAGAGAGACCATGTAAAAGAGAGTTAATTTAAGACAGCGACAGAGATGTTGTGTAGCATATAAAGAGTGGGTAATGTAAGAGACAAAGCGAGAGAGAGAGAGACAGAGACAGAGAGAGAGGGAGAGAAAGTGTATGGTGTATTCAAAGCATCCCTTGACAACCACAAACATGGCTGAATGTTCCAGGAACTCCCGTGGCTCTGGACAGCAGTGCCTTCCAGCTGCTTCTCCTGTTTACAGCAGAGCGCAGTGGGAACTGCCCCCCTCACCTGCCCGTTCTGGCCCCAAAACAGGCCACTTAGCTCCAGGTCCTTGAGTCTGGCAGCGATGTCACTGGGCTAAAGTTTGCTTTAGGTCTCGCACTGGATAACAAGTGAGTACTGGCTGGCTTTTGGGCTCAGGATTTGGCAGGAAGTCCCTCTGCCCTGGTTTGCTTTGGAGCTCGCCGAGGGCCAGGATGTTGGTTTGCCTCTGCTAGTTTGCTTTCGGGCTTGTATTTGGCAGGAGGTGGACGTGGGGATGGTTTGCCTTAGGGCCAGGATTTGGTAGGAAAGAGTGGCAGCGCTGCACACGTGGAGGCGATGGGGAGTTTAATCCTTTTCCTCTCCCTGATGCGGAACCCTCAACTAGAGGGCCACCCGCTGCGTCCTTCTCTCTCTCTCTCTCTCTCTCTCTCTCTCTCTCTCTCTCTCTCTGCCTCTCACTCTCTCTCTCTATATTCAGTTCTTCTTGTTTCCATTTCTGTGTTTCCATTGTGTTCTGTTCTGCTGTTGTCTGTCACCCTCTTACTACCAGGTCAAGACCCTTCAGAGGTGACAGACAGAGAGATTAATTAAAGATTAATAGTAAGAGTAGAGTAGTAGTAGAAGGAGAGAGAGAGAGAGAGACACAGAGAGAGAGAGAGAGAGAGAGAGAGACTTTAAATAATGAATTAGGTCGAAGACTAGTGTGTTAGACCTCCCTGGAGGTAGATCCTCCTGGACAGACCTCTGGGCCTCATGAGCCCATGTGTGCGCACACACACACACACACACACACACACACACAAACACACAAACACACATACGCACACACACAAACACACACACACACACACACACAAACACACACACACACACACTCATTATGATTGGAGCGCAGCGCACTGCGCCAAAACCCGGGGCCGTTTAACGGTTGGCCTGCTTGCGCACACAGGCGCGTGTGTGCCAGAGGAAGTGTGTGTTTGTTCAGCGTGCGTTAAAAGCCCTGAAGATGAGCGAAGATGGCCTCTTTAAGAACAGCAGCGAGCTCTGACTGCTCGGAGCACTGTACGCTCCTCATATGACCGCCATCTGTAAACACTATCTGAGTTTATGAGCAGTGTCTGCTCGCCGTGGCCTTCAGCTCCAGCACAAGAGCCATAAGCAAATACAATTATCTGCATCTAGGGGTAGAAGGTCCTTCGCAGACCAGGACTGTTATCTGTGCGGCAGAAGTACCCCAACCATGACTGACTATCATTTTTCTGCAATTATATGTATGTGTGTTGTGGTCGGTGCAGTTTATTTGATATATACCCTGTTTCAGAGCGATGTATATAAAGGCTGATATTATGAGTGGCCTATGGAGTGGAGTATATTACACATCCGTCCAGGCGATACGTGTGTGTTCGTTTTTCTGTACCTGAAGGGCCATTGTCTATTGCGCTAAACTACACTGGGTCCTCTGTGTGTGTGTGTTTGTTGTTGGTGCCAATTATTCAAAAATGAATTTGTGAAAGGGCTCAATTGCTGTTCATTACAGTGTCACTAAACAGAAAAGCACATAAATGACGCCTCCATTGCTATAGACACATCACAAAGGGGGATGAAAAGGGGGGTTTTGGCATCTGCTTTTGAATGAGGCGGTGAGGGTCACATCATGTCCTGTTGCCGCTCAGACTATGGCTACACCTGATCCTCTTAAAAGTCACTTGATTCGGTGGTTTTATGGCCGTTTGGTATTGCTCAGCACCAGCGCCGAGTTGATGACAGGAACGCGGCCAAAACACACAGAATGAAAAAGCAAAGCAGGCTGTGAGCTCAGTTACACTCCTGAAAATACGACGGACGCTTTAATGTGTGTTTGATTTGCACCCTTTAAACAAGCCGAAGTCAGTCTGCCAGCAGAACGCATATGCTCACTCATTCACGATAAGCCAGCGAGAGAACAGTGATTGTCAGCTGTCGAGAGTTGACGGTGAAATCCTGGCTTAGTGCCAAAAACAGAGAAAGCACGACTTCAGGTGTTCCTGCACCTTGACTGGTAGAGCGACGCACTAAGAAAAACAAGGTTAACTGGTAGAGTTAGATGCTCAAAACACTAAGGTTGGAAACCCAGGCCGCATGCGTACTTATGGACAAAGACAGTATGGTATATTTGTATCTAGTATACCGGTGCTATTGGATAGAAGCATATATGCAAGTTTTCTATCCAAACCCCTCTCAGGGCCCACTGGTATCTGGGTGGTTTGGCTTGACAGCTGAGTGGCCGGGGCGCATGGTTACCCCCTGGCCGAGTGTGAAGTTGTGAGGGGGGAGTTGGGTGTGTGTATGCGGGGGTGGGGGTGGGGGTGGGGGTGGGAAGGTGCTCAGTCAGCAGCAGCAGCAGCAGCACACCTTCATCTCTCTGATGGCTTTAATCCTCTTTCTGAAGCCAAATGCTCCTCATGTCAGCCAGACGGACTTTAAAGCATTGCCAGGCTGGGGAATGTGGGGGTGGGGAGGGGTGGAGAGAGACAGGGAGAGAGATGGAGGAAGGGGGAAAGGGGAAAGGGGAATGGAGAAGAAAAAAAGATAGGTGAACTTTGACCTGCCATAGATGCCTTTGGCTCTGCATAATCCGGGTTCTGTGGGCATTTGTGTGTCAGTGTGTGTGTGTATGTCTGTGTGTGTGTGTGTGTGTGTGTGTGTGTGTGTGTGTGTGTGTGTGTGTGTGTGTGTATGTCTGTGTGTGTGTGTGTGTGTGTGTGTGTGTGTGTGTGTGTGTGTGTGTGTCAGTGTGTGTGTGTGTGTGTGTGTGTGTGTGTGTGTGTGTGTGTGTGTGTGTGTCCAAGTTGCTGATGACTCAGCTCTTTCCAGAGTTTCACTACTCCATGGTGCCGCCCCGGAGTCTGGATGAATATTCAACACACTGATTCCTCACAGAGCATCTCTGCTGACAGAGACAAAACACACTTTTACTCTCTCTCTCTCACACACACACACACACACACACACACACACACACACACACACACACACACACACACATACACACTCACACACACGCACACACAGAAGGTTGGGGGTGGGAACACATACGGGTGAATACACACATGCACTCATGCATACAAACATAAAGGTATATTTACCCATGCACATGTGTACTGTACCCTCTGACGACACTCAGAGAGACCCATAAAAGCTTATATATGCAGCTTCACACAAAAAAGACGTTTTGACATCATATGTAATTGCACATGAACTTTGCATGCTTTTGCAGTTTAATCCTTGTGTCACAGACACAAACCATGCATGACATTTTATATGGCCGCAATAAAAGTGAAGCATCCTATCTGGCAGCATTTTGCAAAAGACAAAAGGCCTTGGCTCGACAGCCTGGCTCTGTCACAAACACAGGCAGAAACAATCTCAGACAACTAGTCAAGAAGTGTACAGCTGACCACTTCTTAGAGCTATGTCTGACTCATTCCCTCTCTCTTTCTCTCTCTCTGATGCTCTTTATCTCTGTCTCTCCCTCATTGTTAAGAAAAACAGTGGCATTTTAACCTTAACAGATCGTTCTGTGCCGCATTACAGTACGGTGCGAGTGCCATCAGTTTAGCGCAGAGCGCAGCAATTAGCAAGAGTAGCCCGCAAGGCAGACAGTGGTAATTGTCTTAAGAAGTCTCGGGCTGGAAGTGCTTGTCATGAAGAGTGCTTTCTGGTGTAATTGAACAGAGCTGTTTTCCTCGGCCGCCTCACTCCTGGCCATTCTCTCGCCTTCCGGGACACAGGACCACTACGGTCATGATTACAGTAGCCTATTCATTTGCACTGACACTTGGTAGGGAGTTTCCACTAGGGCCTTTTTCTGTTCGCGTTCCCTAGCTACTGATGCTCTCTGTCTCTTTCTTTATTGATGTGATGTGCAAAGAGTTTCACCTACATTACCTGAATTACATTTAGGGACTAGCAGTAGAATTGGTATGCGCCACGTCCTCCTCCAAAATGATTTGGACAAAAATGATTCCCCTTGTGAATCTGCCATCCCTTTTGGATTAATGATATAATGCATGCTAGTTGCCTAATCATGACCATCCTCCTTGATCTTTTTCAACAAATCGACCACTGGGTAGAAGTGAATGCTCGGTGTCATCTAGAACCTGGAGAGGTTCTATTTCAGTACAAGAAAATATCTTATGCCCACAAATTAAGCAGTCAGAACTAGAATGTCCATTTTACTCTCTCTTTCTGTGCCTAGAGCATTTTTTCCAATATCAGATTGTGTGTGTGCAGGAAGAACGTCTAGGCTTTTGAGATTTTTTCTTACTGGAAGAGAGCCTGGTAGCACATTGTCTTAATTAGCATTCATGCCTCCTCCCAGCCCAGCGTCGCCACCACCTCCACCCTCACAATCTCATCACCGCGTCCCAGTCGCCAGTGGAGACAGATGAGCCCCGGGGAGAGCCGCAGGCGTGTCCACCTGCCCCGGCAGATTTCATTAAGAAATATAAGAGCCATGGTTCCCCTGTCCAGTGCCTCTTGTCTCCTGCAGGCCATTGATGACTAGTGTGAGATCCCTGCAGGAGTCACCCCCAACCCCCCCCCCCCCCCCGCTCCCATCTTCTCCAGTGCGTTAGGCAAGATTCATTAATCTTTATTCGTTTGATTAACGAGGCAGACGTGATTCCCAGTTAAATTACAGCGATGGACCCCTGATTAATATCAATAATGTGCTGTAATTGCAATGAAGTGCCGAGGAACCTGAAGGACCGTTGGTGTCAGCATAGTTCAATTTCTCCCATTTCCGCACTGTCTTTTTTTTCTCCCCTGTTCTTTTTTTCCACGATGAGTGAGTTTTCATGAGCCAGATGAGCTGTTTAGAGTAAAGCCATGGCTTAAGCTGAGATTAAGTATCCATTCCTTGGGATATCAAAAACTCTGAGGTGCAACAGAACTGACGTTAGCCTAGCGTAGCGTAGCCCTGCTAACTT
>NC_045164.1:12735680-12738180 GCF_900700415.2 Clupea harengus
GACAGATGCTGGACAGAGTGTAATGTAACACACACACACACACACACACACACACACACACACACACACACACACACACACACAGATACACACACACACAAACGGAGATAGACTGACAGATAGACGGACACACACACACACACACATACACAAACAAACGGAGATAGACTGACAGATAGCTGGGCACACAGACACACAGACACACACACACACACACACACACACACACACACACACACAAACAAACGGAGATAGACAGACACACAGACACACAGACACACACACACACACACACACTCAAACAAACTCATGCTCCCTCCCATACACATACAGACCCATCCTTTCCAAATGAAAAACAGACACAGTCATACACACACACACACACACACACACACACACACACAAACACTCGCGGACACAGACATATACACACACACACACAGTTTTATTTGGGTAAATTTGAATTCTGCGTCACTACAGACTGACTGCAGTGATGTCACCTGAGGCACACACACATCCTGCCATGCTTATCAGTTGCACTCATGCAGCTGTTTGCTCTGAGCATGCCCACTGCACAGGGCTGGCACATACATGCACACACACACACACACACACACGCAGTCTTGCTCTCAAATTGTCCCCATCTCTGTCTTTTTTTCCCCCTCAGCTGTCCCTTGTTGTGCCCCCTCCCTCCCTTCATCGCTCGGTGTCGGGTCTGTTGTCGGGTCCTCTCTTCTCTTAGGTGCTGAATGTCCTCCTGATTCTTTCACTCCACTGAGTGATTCCTGTTAGCAGTCATCGCGGCTGTCCCTCAGGCACCCGCAGCTCACTCAGGGAGGCTCAGCTGACTCTGGAGCTGACTCTGGAGCTGACCGCTTTGAACCGCTGTTTGGACGGGGTTCTGAGACAACACGTACGAGTTGTGTTCTCCTCCAAACAGAGGGGTTCTGAGACAACACGTACGAGTTGTGTTATCCTCCTGACCCGGGCCACATCTGGGCCAGATCTGGTCTTAAACCAGCTGCCGCATGAGAGCCATAACACAGTGGGGATCACTCTGGACTTCTGTTTCTGTCGCGGCCCTGCTTGCTCCCTTGTCTTTCTCCTCTTGTCGCCTCTCCTCTGGGTGTGTGTGTGTGTGTCTGTGTCCAGTGTTGCGCTGTTTGGATGGCGGCGTGTTCCCGAGACCAGTTGGACGTGATGAATGGCTCCGCTCGGCTTCCCCCAAGCCCATAGATTTAATTAAGCGGACGTTTGTTAGAATCGATGAAGTGAAACCAATTAGGTGGAGAATGGCTTGACTTTGTAGCATTTGGACGGGGGGATAATGAACGGAGTGGCGGATCGGCAGACTGGCCGGGCCGGTTGTGTGTGCGTGTTCTTGGGGGGGGGGGGGGGTAGGACCGGCCTGAACGGGACTGATTAAATCAAAGCTATTGTTGTGTTGTGGTGCAGTTCAAAAGCCTGCTTTCAATACACTGGTCGGGGGATACCGCTGTCATGTGTGGTACTTTACGGAAGTCAGGGGAGGAAGTGTGTATGTGTGTGTGTGTGTGGGGATGGTTGTTTGTGTATGTGTATAGAGTTTTGTGTGTGGTTTGGTATATAGAAAACTAGAGGAGTATTGCAGTGCGTGTTTGTGTGTGTGTGTGTGTGTGAGCGTGCGTATGTTTGGGTAAGGGGTTTATTTTGTGTGTGTGTATAGAGAGCTAGAGGAGTATTGCAGTGAGTTTGTGAGCATGTGTGTGAGTGAGCGTGCGTGTGTTTGGGTGAGTGAGCGTGCGTGTGTTTGGGTGAGGGGTTTATTTTGTGTGTGTGTATAGAGAGCTAGAGGAGTATTGCAGTGTGTTTGTGAGCGTGTGTGTGTGTGTGTGTGAGTGAGCGTGCGTGTGTTTGGGTGAGGGGTTTATTGTGTGTGTGTATAGAGAGCTAGAGGAGTATTGCAGTGTGTTTGTGAGCGTGTGTGTGTGTGTGTGTGAGTGAGCGTGCGTGTGTTTGGGTGAGGGGTTTATTGTGTGTGTGTATAGAGAGCTAGAGGAGTATTGCAGTGTGTTTGTGAGCGTGTGTGTGTGTGTGTGACTGAGCGTGCGTGTGTTTGGGTGAGGGGTTTATTGTGTGTGTGTTGTGGTATATAGAGAGCTAGAGGAGTATACCAGAGGTCTTTTGGAGTGGGCTGGGTTTTAGTCGTCCTGGCTGCTGCCTGGGGCTCCAAGCTCATTAATAAAACATTTGCACATTTCTTCCTGCCATGCTTCATCTGTCTGCTGTGCTCCAAAACACAGACACACACACACACAAACTGGCACCTACATACACACACTCAAACTTGTCTGCATTATACACTCACACACACACACACACACACACACACACTCACACTCAACACACAACTTTTACATGCATGCATTATCTTTTTGCTAAGCTCCTAAAACACACTTGTAGCACGTCTGCAGCTCCGGCTAACACAAACACACACACACACACACACACACACACACAC
>NC_045164.1:12753180-12763180 GCF_900700415.2 Clupea harengus
GTGTGTTCAGTGCAGTGATTGCAGTATGAATGGCCGTCACATCTTAATGTGTTCTTTTCAGGCCCCGTTTTCCAGCCTTGCTCTACCTCTATGTTCATCTTTTCTCTCCTTGCATCCCTTTGTCCCCCTCTCTCCCTCTCCCTCTCTCTCTCCCTCTCTCTCTTTTGCTCCCCAGTCCCTCATTCTCTTAATCCCTCGCTCTGCTTTCCTCTTCTCTTCTCTGCCTGCCTGCAACTCATAACACCACTGAGTAATGTGCTTGTGCCCAACATGCATCAGTAAATGGATTCGGAGTATGAAATCCTTCTCATGAATTTAAAATGGGCTGTGTGTGTGTGTGTGTGTGTGTGTGTGTGTGTGTGTGTGTGTGTGTGTGTGTGAGTTTGCTCACCTTTTGGTTAGTGTGTGCACAGTATTGTGTATGATAGAGGCTCAAGGGGCTTTAAGTGTCTGCTTAATTGTTTGGTGTCCTTGGGTGCTTATCTACATCTGTGTGTGTGCGCGTGTGTGTGTGTGCGTGAGCGTGTGCGCGCGTGTGTGTACTTGTGCGTGCGTGCGTGTGTGTGTGTGTGTGTGCCTGTGTTTGTGAGCACGCACACACACACTTGCCCATTTGCTCACTCTAGCGTAATGGGTTTGACTGTAATCTTTAATAAGCAGATCTTGGCAGAGGGAGGATGATTTATGTGTTGGGCTGGGAAAAACAACTAAGAAACTGTTAATTTCAGGAATTGAAATTTTCCCATTATAGAGACTGATGGAGTGGTTTCCTCCATACTCATAGGGCCGACAAGCATCCCCCCCCCGATTGGCCGTCGCCATGGCAAAAGGCCTGGGCCAGTGGCACAAAGACCAGCCCTGACAGGCCCTCGCCATAGAAACGTTTGATTGATGCGGCTCTCACTCACATCTTATTCTCCATTCATTCTCTGCCGCAAAACAACAGCTGCCCAACACATCAGCACACGGCACCCAGTCAGTAGGATCACATCACAGCACAACACAATACAGCACAGCAAAGCACAGAACAGCACAACACCATACAGCACAGCCCCCAGTCAGTAAGATCACATCACAGCACAACCCAATACAGCACAGCACAGCACAGCACAGCACAGAATAGCACAACACCAGAGATTCTATACAACCAGCACAGCACATCACCACACGGCACCCAGTCAGTAAGATCACAACACAACACAATACAGCACAGCACAGCACAGAATAGCCCAACACCAGAGATTCTATACAACCAGCACAGCACAGCACAGCGCACGAGTACAGAGTACTTGTATTTACACACAGTTACATTCAAGCATCAACCTTACTCAGGGTCAGATCCATCTGTCAGGTCAGAACTAGAACTGGTCGGCAGTGGCGGCTCTTGAAAAAATTCTCAGGGGGGGGCAATTTTTTTGATAATGATTAAGGCGACCCATTCAGTAGGTACATTAAGTTAGCTGATTAACTCATACAGCAATACTTTTTTGTCCACTATTGGCAGCACACAACAGTAATATGTCCCCTCTTGTTACATAGCTAGAGTAGCAAGTTACAGGTGGAAAGCTATGGAAGAAAGTTGCATCCATAAGCAAACATGATGTGGCTCCACATTAAATGATCCCACTTTTTCATTATCCACGTGTCTCAAACGTTGTATGTTATAACATAGCTTAACAGGACACATGATATGTCCAGTAACATCATAAAGAAGGGGTAACATAAGTCAAAACATTATTTTATATATATTTATTGACTGATCTTGAAAGTATTGGCTTACAAAAGCAAAATAAGTCATCACATAAAAAATTATTCAGTGTTAGTGCAAGAAGCGAACTGTGAAACACACTGTGAAACCTATGAAAAGTGACAGTGGTATATGAAATACAGACCACGATTTTCTTTCGTTCAAATTCTTGGATGTAGGATTTCCCTCCCTTTGTAGAAACCTGTTGAATGGATACATTTGGTCTAGGAAGTCCTAATTGTTTTGTTGTCAATTTATCTTCATTAGTACGCCGACTAAAAAGGAGTTTCTGTCAAAGAGCGAATCGAGTTATTGCACTGAACAGGGCAGCCATCTTGACAGAATATGCCTCCGTCGAAGCTGTATGACGTTCGTATAGGCTTTTACGTCCACTACTTATGACACGACATGGAGGGGCAAACCCTCCCGGAAGCCATAGAGAATGCATTGAGAGCTCTGTTTTGTGAAAAAAATGGATTTAACATTGGAGTCAATGGGAGAGGTCTGGGGCGATTTTCATTTCGCCCCAAATCGCCCCAGAAGGGGCGGGGCCATTTGAAGCACGACTTTAGGCTGACTGAACGACTGTTACCTCATTCGACAATGACATACAGAGGCAGATCAGACGGTCTAGTGGTAGAATCCGACAGAAAAAAAATTATTACATTTAAATGTACATGACATTTACGCGACTTACAAGGATATTGCGTTTATACATCAGGAGGTTTTTTTTTTTTTCTAGGCAGTGCGTCGCCCCAATCGCCCTTATGGACAAGCCGCCCCTGCTGGTCGGTATATAGAAAATGTCAATATATTTGATTCTATTTTACAGAAGATCAAAGAAATGACCATATTGAGTGGGCGTAATATATGCTATGCAGGTAAAAAAAATGGCTGTATTTTAATAGGGAAGAATGATGTAGCCCTCCCTCTATCTCTCTCACACACACACACAAACCTCTGTGTATATGGTGACTAGCCAATCAAATTGATCTGTTGCCATGAGGCGGATGTCAGAAACATCTGCGGCTGAAGCCCTCTGGGTTTGTTTGATATAAGTGAATGTTGGTAACCACTAGAAGGATAGGTCATTCATTTAGCTGGGGCAGGTCTGCACCCAAACCATGTTTTGCTGATGCTGACAAATACATGATTTATAGGATTTGATCGTCTCCTCACTGCGAAAGTCTTGTTTAGCTGTAGATAATGCGACTGCTTATTAATATTTTGAAGTAATGTGATCATATAAGGTAACACCAGTAGTACATTTGAAGGGGAAAAAAAATCATTCATTAAATAATATATTGTGAATAAATCAAGCATATTGTGATATGAGTTTTTTTTTGTCATATTGCCCAGCCCTAGTCAGAGCCATTAACTCTTCGAATTCTCTGAGGCCATGATTGGCTGGGCCTGGGGTTGCTTTGCTGTGATTGGTCTGTCCTTGGCAGAGCTGCAGCGGTTGGATGGGCTGTTTATCAGTTTGACAGTTCCCCTCAGTAAGCCAGTCGAGCTCTGAAAGGGCTCATGGGAGCTTTTGACTGACCTATGAGACTTTGATGGCTGTGCTGTCAGTCTAACGGCCCGTTGCCTGGCAACTTCACGTGCCGGGGGGTGAACAATCAATAGGTCCTCAAGGCAAAATGCATGCTGGGATGTGTCTTTCTCCTTCCCACCTTCTCCGTCTTCTCTCCTCTGAAGAGGGCTTTGAAGCGTTAGGATGATTAGCGAGAAATAATGTTTGCTTGCTGTTCTCGCTCTCTCTCTTTCAGTCCTTCCCTCTCCTTCTCTCTTTCTCCCACTCTCTCTGTCTCTGCCTCTCTTGTCTCATTCTCACTCACTCTCTCTCTCTCTCTCTCTCTCTTGTACAGTCTCCCCTTATGTTCTCTCTCTCTCTCTCTTGTACAGTCTCCCCTTATGTTCTCTCTCTCTCTCTCGTACGGTCTTCCCTTATGTTCTCTCTCTCTCTGTCCCTGCGTTTGTGTGTGTTTGTGTGATGGTGCTACGTGAGATACATAATTGTCTTGGGCCATTGATCAAATGTCAGCTCCCGTATCCCACAATCCCTCTGGCATTGTGACACTTCATTGGTTTCCGTGCAAAGCGGGAGGCGGCTACTGTCATGACTGCAGAAGCTGAGGAACTGAACGAGACAGACACACTGTGTGGTGTGTGTGTACGTGTGTGGTGTGTGTGTGTGTGTGTGTGTGTGTGTGTGTGTGTGTGTGTGTGTGTGTGTGTGTGTGTGTGTGTGTGTGTGTGTGTGTGTTTGCACGTGTGTGTGTGTGTGTGGTGTGTGTGTGTGTGTGTGTGTGTGTGGTGTGTGTGTGTGTGTGTGTGTGTGTGTTGTGTGTTTGTGTGTGTGTGTGTGTGTGTGTGTTTGCACGTGTGTGTGTGTGTGTGTGTGTTTGCACGTGTGTGTGTGTGTGTTTGCACGTGTGTGTGTGTGTGTGTGTGTGTGTGTGTGTGTGTGTGTGTGTGTGTGTGTGTTTGCACGTGTGTGGGTTGCCTCTCCTGATCTGTGTGTGTGTGTGTGTGTTTATGATAAACAGGTGTCATTTCCTTGTGTCTTCACTGCTTAAAGTCCAACCCTCCACAGCCAGTGTGAAAGATGGGAAATGAAAATACCAATCTGCTGGAGAAGTGAGAAAATGTTCAGCATTGCCACTCTAGAGAGGGGAGAGGATGTGGAGTGGAGATTGATATTCACAACATTCCTTTTACAACCTGTCTCACTCACACACTCACTCACACACACACACACACACACACACACACACACACACACACACACACACACACACACACACACACACACACACACACACACACACACACACACACACACACACACAGCCCTATGCTAGCCTGATGCTTGGCAGTGCAAGTTAATGAGTTGAAGCTGTGTTGTGCTCTGGCCCCGTGCTAATCCACTCAGAACACTAATCTGGCCCATACAGGAGCTGGGGACACAACGCATAATCCCACTTGATCATAATTCCACTCAGCGCTGCCCTAATCCCATCACACCGCTAATAATCTCTCTATCCTGGAATGAATGTGTGTCTGTGTGTGTGTGTGTGTGTGTGAGGAGAGGGGGGGGGGCTCAAGATGTCCTTTTTTGAGAAGGGGCTGTGTGGCTGTTCTTTTCAATGCTGTTCAATGGCTGCAGCACTCCAGTGGTTTTAATGGAATCTGGTGTGTGTTTGTGTGTGTGTGTGTGTGTTCATTTGTGTGTGAGTTTGTGTGTGGATGTGTGTGTGTGTGTGTGTGTGTCTGTCCGCTTTCCTTAATGAAGACGGGTGGCTCCCAGCAGAGCCCTTGATTTAATTGCATTTGTCCAGCTTTTTTAGTATAGGCTTCGATCACTGCAAGAGTCTGCCCATCTGTCCTGCCATTTAATTATTGCACCATTGAGCCGGCAAGGCGTAACGCAGAGCCGGTGGTCAAGCAGTTTCACTATCATGATGGGGGTTGTAATGCCTGCCAGTGAAACTGAGCTGGAATGGCTCTTATCATAGAGGCAGTG
Source organism: Clupea harengus (assembly GCF_900700415.2). Lineage (NCBI taxonomy): Eukaryota > Metazoa > Chordata > Actinopteri > Clupeiformes > Clupeidae > Clupea > Clupea harengus. Next base: position 12,758,457 of record NC_045164.1, read on the forward strand.
ATGTGTACTGAGTGCTGGGGAGTGTGTGCCAGCAGGAGGGAGGAGAGGAGACGGGGAAGCCAGCTTATCAGACAGGTCGCAGCGTCAGCAGTCCGGCAGTCCAGCCTACTGATCCGCTGCTGTTGTCTCTCTCCAGTAACATCTCATAAAGAATCAGCTCTTCCTGTCAAACACACACACTCACACACACAGAGAGAGAGAGAGAGAGAGAGAGAGAGAGAGAGAGAGAGAGAGAGAGAGAGACATATAGATAATAATGTATGGCATACACATTATCTTCTTTGTCATATTTGTGGCTCTCTCTCATTCACTGTCTTCTCCATCCTTGGCTGTCTTGTATGTATTCCTTTGTAACGTTTACCTTGAGCTCTGCCATAACACAGACCTGACTGTCATTGACATGTTATGATGCCATATCCTGCAGTTAATGATTATAATAATTGCCAGTGTCGAATCCAGTAGACGAATCCAGCGACCAATTTGTTTGTTCCGCCATCTTGCGGCACTGCCATTACTGCAGTGGCAAGTGGTAGTGACTCAGTGGACCCCTTATTTCATTGACAGGCAACAAGTAAAGCAACGAGCAAAGTCCATCGCGCATAAAGTCAAGTTATGGTATGTGGGAGCATTGCACTGACTCACCCATGTTTGAGCTTAGGATCTTGCTCATGGTATTGAATGAGCAAAATGATTATGGCAAGTTATTGAATCAGCTTTAGTTTATGCGAGTTTGCTTGTTGCCTGTTGCTTTGCTTGTTGCCAGTTGCCCGTCAATGACATTAGAGCCCAGTGTCTGTTGCTGCCGGTAGTAGACAGTAGCTGACAGTGACAGCAGTGTGGGTAGCTGGGTTGACAACGTTAGGTAGTGACCCCCCAGTTACTGATAAAGGGACCGTATATGGATGGCGATCATAACGTTTTTCTAATTTTACATATTAGTTAGACATTGGTTCCAACAGTAGCCAGAAATAGAGTATGAAGGAATAGAGAACAAACTGACCACCTGACTATCCTCCATATTTCAAGTGTTGAAGTGTAATATACTGTACTAACGACACTATACTAGCAAGCTAGCAGTCACAAGTTGCGTCTGTTAATATTCCTGATCCACTTCTCGCGGACATCTTGGTCCTCTGCACGTGTAGTGTAGTGTAGCGGTGTCATAACAGCCCATGGCACGTGTTAATAAGCTGTTACAGTCTGAAACTGTAACTCTTTGAGAGCTGTCATGGCTAATAATGCTAATAGCCCATTGTGATGACACAGGGTGCTAACTGTCATGCCAGCTTATGACAGGTCTTAACACCTGCTTATGACAGGTCTTAACACCTGCCATGACAGGTTCATGGCTCTTCTCCCCCTCTTTGTAATGATTATCTCTGTCTCTCTTCTCTCTCTCTTCCACATATGTCTTCTCTCTATCTGTCCTGCATACTCTGCTGTGTTTGTTTCTCTCTCACTCTTAACCGCTCTCTCTACTTGTCTCTCCAGTTTATCCCCCATGTATTCTCTCTCCATCCCCATCTCTCTCTCTCTATCTCTCTCCCATAAACACTGTCTCGCTTGTGCTTCTCTCTGCTGCTTCAGTCTGTCTTTTGTTGTCCTACTGCCGATAAACTTGATTGACAGCACTCTTTTTATTTCTGATCTGTGGGCATTTAGCCCTTATGTGTCACAACACTAATTGCCTCAGCAATCTCTTGACTCTTATTTCCCCCTCTCTCTCTCTCTCTCTCTCTCTCACGCACACGCACACGCACACACACACACACACACATACCCTCCCATTCATTGTTAATTTTTGCTTAGTTCAATTAAGTCTCTGACAGCCTTCACAAAGAGGCAGATTTACTAAGGCTGTCATTCCACAGAGAGGGACAGTGAGAGATAGAGGTAGAGAAAGAAGGAAAGAGAGAGAGAGAGAGAGAGAAGAAAAGAGACATCAGTTAGTCAGCAGACGCACACAAACAAAAGCGCCCCCTGTTTAACAGTTTTCTCAATCAGCGCATTAAACACCTACCCTGCAAGCTAGCGTGCTACTGCCGGCCTCAGGAGCATCGCGCACACATGCTATGTGTGTGTGTCTGTGTTTGTGTGTGTGTCTGTGTGTGTGTGTGTGTGTGTGTGTGTGTGTGTGTGTGTGTGTGTGTGTGTCTGTGTTTGTGTGTGTGTGTTTGGGTGTGTGTCTTTGTTTGTGTGTGTGTCTGTGTTTGTGTGTGTGTGTGTGTGTGTGTGTGTCGCATTATCTGCTGCTAGATAATCCTGTCTGTTCCAGTGAACTCTCCCCTGACTCTAACCTGCGCCAGATGAGCCAGTGTGGTGCAGGAGCAGCCATGCCCTCCCCCCATACCACACCTCACTCCTGCAGGCAAGCGTCTAATCACAACAAGGAATGGACAGCCAGCATGTACAACTATGGTCTACTGAAACTAATGACAGACAGTTACACAAATAGCTTTTCCTCACTCAACAAAATGAGTTTTCATTTCACATGGCCTTACTCTAACTCTAAAACTGCATTGGATGGACACCTTAACACCCCTCGGTATTGTAAGGGGAGGTTTGGCATTTGGGCAGGTACGGGCAAAGGTCCCTCCTGGGAAATGAGTGTGTGACATTTTCGAGTGTGCCAGTGTGTGTGTGCTCGTCCATGTGTTGTAGTGTAAAATCTGTGTGTATCTCTCAGTGTGTTTGCATCTTATTTTGTGTGTGTGTCTGTGCGTGTCCGTGTGTGTCTGTGTGTGTACATGTGAGATATTCTAGCATGATGGTGTGTCTGATGTCAGCATTTCATGTTTCGCTTGATGTGAAGTGGCAGGTTCTGCACGCAGGCTGCCTAATGACAACTCCCTCAGCATCACTAATGAATTTGGAGGTCGGCAATGCCGCTGCCGTCCCCCTTGGTTACGGAAGCGGTATCTATGGGGACCGACTTAACTCCGGTTTTGTCTCTTGTGGGTTTTTTTTTTTTGCTGCATGGCAACTGTAAAGAAAAGCAGAAATTTACATCATGCCACACAGACTCACACAGTTGGAGGGACAAAACACTGTTAGAGATAAATAGGCAGATAGGTAGATGAAAAAGGTGTGTGTGTGTGTGTGTGTGTGTGTGTGTGTGTGTGTGTGTGTGTGTGTGTGTGTGTGTGAGAGAGAAAGAGCTCCATGCTGTTATTCACTGGTAGTAGTTTGATGTCTGGGTCGACCAATAACAATGTCCCATGGTTTTCTGCCTGCAACGGCTGTTAGCAGAACCCCTATTTCTTGTGATAATGAAATGGTTTTTTTTTTCTGGATGTGTGTGTGTGTGTGTGTGTGTGTTTGCTTGTTTGTTTTCAGATGATGTACATTCTAATTTGACAGTCTAGAGGCTCCTGAGGTAGAAGGGGAGCCAATTAAACATGTGCTGGGTCAGTGGCTGGGACAGAGACGCTAACTGAATTACCATGTTTGTGTGTTTGTCGTCACGCGTGTGTGTGCGTATGTGTGTGTGTGTGTGTGTGCATTAGAGAGGGGGTAAAGAGAGAGAGAGAGAGAGAGAGAGAGATATGGCAGGAGTGGTTTCTGATGAAAGAATGGAGATGGGCCTGAATACAGAAGTGTTGCTCTGAGAATCTCATCTCCATACTCAGATTTACAGACACATGGACACTCACACACACACAAACACACACACACACACACACACACACACTCACTGACGCACACAAACACACACACACACACACACACACACACATACACACATACACACAAATACACACACACACATACACTCACTGGCGCACACAAACACACACACACACACACACACACACACACACACACACAAACACACACACACACAGACACACATACATACAGACTCAGAGACATGGCCATCTGTACCTCCTTCGTGCAGCTGATGCTCATTTGACCACTTCATCACTAATGCACAGATCTAATCAATCAGGAAGTAAAGTGTGTTTGTGTATATGTGGCTGTGTGGGTGGTTCGAGGTCTGGGAAATGTTTGTTCGCTGGGTCACTATAATTGTATTGAAATATAATGACAGCAAGTGCATACTGTATGCGTCTTCTTTTGTGTCTCTTGTTTATTTAATGATCAGATCGGGAAAGATGGCCATGTGCTATTTTCCATTTTGCAGCAGAGTAATTGCTATGCCAGCAAGCCTCATAAGAGAGCACAGAATTATGTTTGTCATCGAAAGATTTCTCAGTCTGATATGTCAAATTCAGACGATTTCAGGCCATCTTGTAGAAAGAAAAAGGTTTTTGAACAAGAAAGAGAGAGAAGAATCAAGACACAGAGAGGGATATAGAGAGAAAGAGACAAAGGAAGAGTGTGGGGGAGGAAGGGAGAATGAAGGAGTGATGGAAAGAGAAAGAGAAGGGAGTAAAGAAAGAGAGAGAGGGAGACAAGAGAACTAATTGGGTAAGTGGACTCCCAGATGTCTCCTGTGCTGTCTGGAGCCTATGAAGAAGCCTCTGTACTCACTTAAAGAGCAGAGACAGATTACCTGAGGAGAGTTTAGACCAACATCACCATTAGTGACGAACAGGTGTGTGTCTGTGCGTGTGTGTGTGTGTGTGTCTGTCTGTGTGTGTGTGTGTGTGTGTGTGTGTGTCTGTCTGTGTGTGTCTATGTGTGTGTGTGTGTGTGTGAGCACAAGAAGTATACCCACTCGTGTGTCACCTGTCCAATTAAAGATGTGGCTCAATTACATT
>NC_045164.1:12768180-12770680 GCF_900700415.2 Clupea harengus
AATTGATCGTTTTACTCCGGGTTAAAGGTCTCAGATGGACTGCAATATAAAATTATGAAAAGCTTTTCTCCAAAGGCACCTCTTTCCCAGCCTGCACGATGATAACATCAGGCAAACACACACATACATATACACACACACACACACACACATACATTCAAGCATCTGATTCTTTGATCTTGAACAGTTTGTCAGATTCACTGCTGTCTGTCAAATGCAATAGAACTGTGCCCACACACACATACACACACACACATACATGCACTCAAGCTGGCACACAGACAGGGACACACACAGTTACACACCACTTAGTTGGTGTTGGGGAAGTTTCAGAATTCATCCAACAATTGTGCTTTGACTGACAAGCAATTTTGCAAAGAGCAAACACACCTCCACGAAATTACAGTCAGCACAGAACCAGATCGGAGCAATCAGATGCTTAGATGTTCAGAACTGAACGAAAAATAAATCACTAACAGATGGACAGACCAATCATCATCTGTCATAGTTATTTAAAGCTGACTATGATTGGTAGAGGTCCTCCCTAGGCCCACCCCCTTCTGTTGGAGGCTGACCTTTGATTGGTGAGAATGGAGGTCATGCACTTTGTCTGGGCTGTCTCAGAAGGGAAAGATCAGCCGTTGTGGGTCTGAGGAATATTCCAAAAAAAAAAAAAAAGAACTTTTCTCTTTCATTTCCCCATGACTAATGAGATGAAAGGAGATGTGTGGGAGAAGAAACATGACAGAGGGAAAGAGAGAAAGAGAGAACAAGAGCAAGAAAAAAGGAGAGACAGAAAGAGAGAGAGAGAGCTTATAGAAAGAGAGAGAGCCTCCACTGGTGCATCTTATATCTCTTACTGCTGGGCTCCCTTTGTGTCTCTCCCTCTGTGAACCGAGAGGCAGGGTCCTGCACTTTCTCATGTACTCACTTCTTAAATCCCTTTTTGATCATGACTTCAATTATCTCAATACCTTCATTATCTCGGACGGAGGTCATTAATATGCACAAGGGGAACAAGGCCAGGTTTTCTCACAGAAACCCACTCACAAAAGACAAATACGCACACCACACACACACACACACACACACACACACACACACACACAACAACATATACATACATACACACATACACACATGCACACACACACACACACACACACACACACACACACACATACACATATGCACACTCCACACAGACTCACACACACACACACACACACACACACACACACACACACACACACACACACACATACACATATGCACACAAGCACAGACTCACACACACCTACACACACACACACACACACACATACACATATGCACACAAGCACAGACTCACACACACAGACACACACACACAAGTTTCACCGCACCTCACTGGCCTGAATAGCTGCCAGTGTTCAGTGAAAACTATTCTTAGAGCTGCAACCAGTGTAGCTCTGCTCTTAGTGGTTTGTGTGTGTGTGTGTGTGTGTGTGTGTGTGTGTGTGTGTGTTTAAGTGAGAGAGTGCTTAAAGCCTGCTGTGCTGTGTGAGCTGTGGTGTGTATCTGTGTTCTTCCTCTACTGGCAGCCAGAGCTGTTTTCACGACTTGTCACTGAGACCGGAAGCTGGACGGAGACCCTGCTGGCTCGGATTACCTTTAGATTCCAGTGGTAGCACATCGAAGTCTATATCAGAGTGACCTCAGCCCCTTGAACTTCAAGCACTGCCCACACGAGATGTGTGTGTGTGTGTGTGTCTCTGTGATTGTGTTTGTGTGTGTGTATGTGTGTGTGTGTGTGTGTGTGTGTGTGTGAGAGAGAGAGAGAGAAAGCTTGCATGTGTGCGCGTACCGTACGCACATGTCTGCGTGTATTTTCCCGGCATGTGTCAGGCTTGGATGTCCGGAAGCTGGACGGAGATCCTGCTAGCTCAGATTACTTTTAGATTCCAGTGGTAGCACATCAAAGTCTATATCAGAGTGACCTCAGCCCCTTGAACTTCAAGCACTGCCCACACGAGATGGGTGTGTGTGTGTGTGTGTGTGTGTGTGTGTGTGTGTGTGTGTGTGTGTGTGTGTGTGTGTGTGTGGTCTGTGTGTTTGGAGTACGTGTCTGGGTCTGCTTTAGTGTATGTGTGTTGTGTGTGTGTGTGTGTGTGTGTTTGTGTGTATGTGTGTGTGTGTGTGTGTGTGTGTGTGTGTGTGTGTGTGTGTGTGTATGTGTGTCGTGTGTAGGCGGATATAAACTGTCCTCAGAAGATGTGGAGTTAGAGGGTCAGTATTTACAGAACCTTGCCTTATACGGGCAGCCCTGAAGCTCTTTATGTGTTCTCCAAATTCTATTCGGCTGATATGTGTTAATCAGTGGAGATATGGAAACCAAAACAGGCTCTAAATAGTTTTTTATCAGGAACATGGCAAAACCTTTGCAGATACTCACGACATGCACTGCGGTGCTCTGACCATGGCTTGTTTTTCACCGGATCTCTGCGGCGTAGCCGAAGGC